>NC_069135.1:9236886-9331886 GCF_026914265.1 Mya arenaria | reverse complement strand
TGGTTGTACTAGTGGTGAAAGTTGGAGTGGTTGTACTCGTGGTTGTAGCTGGAGTGGTTGTACTCGTGGTTGTAACTGGAGTGGTTGTACTAGTGGTGAAAGTTGGAGTGGTTGTACTCGTGGTTGTAGCTGGAGTGGTTGTACTCGTGGTTGTAGCTGGAGTGGTTGTACTCGTGGTTGTAGTTGGAGTGGTTGTACTCGTGGTTGTAGCTGGAGTGGTTGTACTCGTGGTTGTAGCTGGAGTGGTTGTACTCGTGGTTGTAACTGGAGTGGTTGTACTAGTGGTGAAAGTTGGAGTGGTTGTACTCGTGGTTGTAGCTGGAGTGGTTGTACTCGTGGTGAAAGTTGAAGTGGTTGTACTAGTGGTGAAAGTTGGAGTGGTTGTACTCGTGGTTGTAGCTGGAGTGGTTGTACTCGTGGTTGTAACTGGAGTGGTTGTACTAGTGGTGAAAGTTGGAGTGGTTGTACTCGTGGTTGTAGCTGGAGTGGTTGTACTCGTGGTTGTAGCTGGAGTGGTTGTACTCGTGGTTGTAACTGGAGTGGTTGTACTAGTGGTGAAAGTTGGAGTGGTTGTACTCGTGGTTGTAGCTGGAGTGGTTGTACTCGTGGTGAAAGTTGGAGTGGTTGTACTCGTGGTTGTAGCTGGAGTGGTTGTACTCGTGGTTGTAGCTGGAGTGGTTGTACTCGTGGTTGTAGCTGGAGTGGTTGTACTCGTGGTTGTAGCTGGAGTGGTTGTACTAGTGGTGAAAGTTGGAGTGGTTGTACTCGTGGTTGTAGCTGGAGTGGTTGTACTCGTGGTTGTAACTGGAGTGGTTGTACTAGTGGTGAAAGTTGGAGTGGTTGTACTCGTGGTTGTAGCTGGAGTGGTTGTACTCGTGGTTGTAGCTGGAGTGGATGTACTCGTGGTTGTAGTTGAAGTGGTTGTACTAGTGGTGAAAGTTGGAGTGGTTGTACTAGTGGTGAAAGTTGGAGTGGTTGTACTCGTGGTTGTAACTGGAGTGGTTGTACTCGTGGTTGTAACTGGAGTGGTTGTACTAGTGGTGAAAGTTGGAGTGGTTGTACTCGTGGTTGTAGC
Source organism: Mya arenaria (assembly GCF_026914265.1). Taxonomy (NCBI): domain Eukaryota; kingdom Metazoa; phylum Mollusca; class Bivalvia; order Myida; family Myidae; genus Mya; species Mya arenaria. Next base: position 9,330,811 of record NC_069135.1, on the reverse strand, counting down.
TGGAGTGGTTGTACTCGTGGTTGTAGCTGGAGTGGTTGTACTCGTGGTTGTAGTTGAAGTGGTTGTACTAGTGGTGAAAGTTGGAGTGGTTGTACTAGTGGTGAAAGTTGGAGTGGTTGTACTCGTGGTTGTAGCTGGAGTGGTTGTACTCGTGGTTGTAGTTGGAGTGGTTGTACTCGTGGTTGTAACTGGAGTGGTTGTACTCGTGGTTGTAGCTGGAGTGGTTGTACTAGTGGTTGTAACTGGAGTGGATGTACTCGTGGTTGTAGCTGGAGTGGTTGTACTAGTGGTGAAAGTTGGAGTGGTTGTACTCGTGGTTGTAGCTGGAGTGGTTGTACTCGTGGTTGTAACTGGAGTGGTTGTACTAGTGGTTGTAGCTGGAGTGGTTGTACTCGTGGTTGTAACTGGAGTGGTTGTACTCGTGGTTGTAGCTGGAGTGGTTGTACTAGTGGTGATTGTTGGAGTGGTTGTACTCGTGGTTGTAGCTGGAGTGGTTGTACTCGTGGTTGTAACTGGAGTGGTTGTACTAGTGGTGAAAGTTGGAGTGGTTGTACTAGTGGTGAAAGTTGGAGTGGTTGTACTCGTGGTTGTAGCTGGAGTGGTTGTACTTGTGGTGAAAGTTGAAGTGGATGTACTCGTGGTTGTAGCTGGAGTGGTTGTACTCGTGGTTGTAGCTGGAGTGGTTGTACTAGTGGTTGTAACTGGAGTGGTTGTACTCGTGGTTGTAGCTGGAGTGGTTGTACTCGTGGTTGTAGTTGGAGTGGTTGTACTCGTGGTTGTAGCTGGAGTGGTTGTACTCGTGGTTGTAGCTGGAGTGGTTGTACTAGTGGTTGTAACTGGAGTGGATGTACTCGTGGTTGTAGCTGGAGTGGTTGTACTCGTGGTTGTAGCTGGAGTGGTTGTACTCGTGGTTGTAGCTGGAGTGGATGTACTCGTGGTTGTAGCTGGAGTGGTTGTACTAGTGGTTGTAACTGGAGTGGATGTACTCGTGGTTGTAGTTGAAGTGGTTGTACTAGTGGTGAAAGTTGGAGTGGTTGTACTAGTGGTGAAAGTTGGAGTGGTTGTACTCGTGGTTGTAACTGGAGTGGTTGTACTCGTGGTTGTAGCTGGAGTGGTTGTACTAGTGGTGAAAGTTGGAGTGGTTGTACTCGTGGTTGTAGCTGGAGTGGTTGTACTCGTGGTTGTAACTGGAGTGGTTGTACTAGTGGTGAAAGTTGGAGTGGTTGTACTAGTGGTGAAAGTTGGAGTGGTTGTACTCGTGGTTGTAGCTGGAGTGGTTGTACTTGTGGTGAAAGTTGAAGTGGATGTACTCGTGGTTGTAGCTGGAGTGGTTGTACTCGTGGTTGTAGCTGGAGTGGTTGTACTAGTGGTTGTAACTGGAGTGGTTGTACTCGTGGTTGTAGCTGGAGTGGTTGTACTCGTGGTTGTAGTTGGAGTGGTTGTACTCGTGGTTGTAGCTGGAGTGGTTGTACTCGTGGTTGTAGCTGGAGTGGTTGTACTAGTGGTTGTAACTGGAGTGGATGTACTCGTGGTTGTAGCTGGAGTGGTTGTACTCGTGGTTGTAGCTGGAGTGGTTGTACTCGTGGTTGTAGCTGGAGTGGATGTACTCGTGGTTGTAGCTGGAGTGGTTGTACTAGTGGTTGTAACTGGAGTGGATGTACTCGTGGTTGTAGCTGGAGTGGATGTACTCGTGGTTGTAGCTGGAGTGGTTGTACTCGTGGTTGTAGCTGGAGTGGATGTACTCGTGGTTGTAGCTGGAGTGGTTGTACTAGTGGTTGTAGCTGGAGTGGTTGTACTCGTGGTTGTAGCTGGAGTGGATGTACTCGTGGTTGTAGTTGGAGTGGTTGTACTAGTGGTTGTAGCTGGAGTGGTTGTACTCGTGGTTGTAGCTGGAGTGGATGTACTCGTGGTTGTAGCTGGAGTGGTTGTACTAGTGGTTGTAGCTGGAGTGGTTGTACTCGTGGTTGTAGCTGGAGTGGTTGTACTCGTGGTTGTAGCTGGAGTGGTTGTACTAGTGGTTGTAGCTGGAGTGGTTGTACTCGTGGTTGTAGCTGGAGTGGTTGTACTCGTGGTTGTAGCTGGAGTGGTTGTACTCGTGGTTGTAGTTGGAGTGGTTGTACTCGTGGTTGTAGCTGGAGTGGTTGTACTCGTGGTTGTAACTGGAGTGGTTGTACTAGTGGTGAAAGTTGGAGTGGTTGTACTCGTGGTTGTAGCTGGAGTGGTTGTACTCGTGGTTGTAGCTGGAGTGGTTGTACTAGTGGTGAAAGTTGAAGTGGTTGTACTCGTGGTTGTAGCTGGAGTGGTTGTACTCGTGGTTGTAGCTGGAGTGGTTGTACTCGTGGTTGTAGCTGGAGTGGATGTACTCGTGGTTGTAGCTGGAGTGGTTGTACTCGTGGTTGTAGCTGGAGTGGTTGTACTAGTGGTTGTAACTGGAGTGGTTGTACTCGTGGTTGTAGCTGGAGTGGATGTACTCGTGGTTGTAGCTGGAGTGGTTGTACTCGTGGTTGTAGCTGGAGTGGATGTACTCGTGGTTGTAGCTGGAGTGGTTGTACTCGTGGTTGTAGTTGGAGTGGTTGTACTCGTGGTTGTAGCTGGAGTGGTTGTACTCGTGGTTGTAGCTGGAGTGGTTGTACTCGTGGTTGTAGTTGGAGTGGTTGTACTCGTGGTTGTAGTTGGAGTGGTTGTACTCGTGGTTGTAGTTGGAGTGGTTGTACTCGTGGTTGTAGTTGGAGTGGTTGTACTCGTGGTGAAAGTTGGAGTGGTTGTACTCGTGGTTGTAGCTGGAGTGGTTGTACTCGTGGTTGTAGCTGGAGTGGTTGTACTCGTGGTTGTAGCTGGAGTGGTTGTACTCGTGGTTGTAGCTGGAGTGGTTGTACTCGTGGTTGTAACTGGAGTGGTTGTACTAGTGGTTGTAGCTGGAGTGGTTGTACTCGTGGTTGTAACTGGAGTGGTTGTACTCGTGGTTGTAGCTGGAGTGGTTGTACTCGTGGTTGTAACTGGAGTGGTTGTACTCGTGGTTGTAGTTGGAGTGGTTGTACTCGTGGTTGTAGCTGGAGTGGTTGTACTCGTGGTTGTAGCTGGAGTGGTTGTACTCGTGGTTGTAACTGGAGTGGTTGTACTCGTGGTTGTAGTTGGAGTGGTTGTACTCGTGGTTGTAGCTGGAGTGGTTGTACTAGTGGTTGTAACTGGAGTGGTTGTACTAGTGGTTGTAGTTGGAGTGGTTGTACTCGTGGTTGTAGCTGGAGTGGTTGTACTCGTGGTTGTAGTTGGAGTGGTTGTACTCGTGGTTGTAGCTGGAGTGGTTGTACTAGTGGTGAAAGTTGGAGTGGTTGTACTCGTGGTTGTAGCTGGAGTGGTTGTACTCGTGGTTGTAGCTGGAGTGGTTGTACTAGTGGTTGTAACTGGAGTGGTTGTACTCGTGGTTGTAGCTGGAGTGGTTGTACTAGTGGTGAAAGTTGGAGTGGTTGTACTCGTGGTTGTAACTGGAGTGGTTGTACTCGTGGTTGTAGCTGGAGTGGTTGTACTCGTGGTTGTAACTGGAGTGGTTGTACTCGTGGTTGTAGTTGGAGTGGTTGTACTAGTGGTTGTAACTGGAGTGGTTGTACTCGTGGTTGTAACTGGAGTGGTTGTACTCGTGGTTGTAGTTGGAGTGGTTGTACTCGTGGTTGTAGTTGGAGTGGTTGTACTCGTGGTTGTAGCTGGAGTGGTTGTACTAGTGGTTGTAACTGGAGTGGTTGTACTAGTGGTTGTAGTTGGAGTGGTTGTACTCGTGGTTGTAACTGGAGTGGTTGTACTCGTGGTTGTAGCTGGAGTGGTTGTACTAGTGGTTGTAACTGGAGTGGTTGTACTAGTGGTTGTAGTTGGAGTGGTTGTACTCGTGGTTGTAGCTGGAGTGGTTGTACTCGTGGTTGTAGTTGGAGTGGTTGTACTCGTGGTTGTAGCTGGAGTGGTTGTACTCGTGGTTGTAACTGGAGTGGTTGTACTCGTGGTTGTAGTTGGAGTGGTTGTACTCGTGGTTGTAGCTGGAGTGGTTGTACTAGTGGTTGTAACTGGAGTGGTTGTACTAGTGGTTGTAGTTGGAGTGGTTGTACTCGTGGTTGTAGTTGGAGTGGTTGTACTCGTGGTTGTAGTTGGAGTGGTTGTACTCGTGGTTGTAGCTGGAGTGGTTGTACTAGTGGTTGTAACTGGAGTGGTTGTACTCGTGGTTGTAGCTGGAGTGGTTGTACTCGTGGTTGTAGTTGGAGTGGTTGTACTCGTGGTTGTAACTGGAGTGGTTGTACTCGTGGTTGTAGTTGGAGTGGTTGTACTAGTGGTTGTAGCTGGAGTGGTTGTACTCGTGGTTGTAGTTGGAGTGGTTGTACTCGTGGTTGTAGTTGGAGTGGTTGTACTCGTGGTTGTAGTTGGAGTGGTTGTACTCGTGGTTGTAGCTGGAGTGGTTGTACTCGTGGTTGTAGTTGGAGTGGTTGTACTCGTGGTTGTAACTGGAGTGGTTGTACTAGTGGTTGTAGCTGGAGTGGTTGTACTCGTGGTTGTAACTGGAGTGGTTGTACTCGTGGTTGTAGTTGGAGTGGTTGTACTCGTGGTTGTAGCTGGAGTGGTTGTACTCGTGGTTGTAGCTGGAGTGGTTGTACTCGTGGTTGTAACTGGAGTGGTTGTACTAGTGGTGAAAGTTGGAGTGGTTGTACTAGTGGTGAAAGTTGGAGTGGTTGTACTCGTGGTTGTAGCTGGAGTGGTTGTACTTGTGGTGAAAGTTGAAGTGGATGTACTCGTGGTTGTAGCTGGAGTGGTTGTACTCGTGGTTGTAGCTGGAGTGGTTGTACTAGTGGTGAAAGTTGGAGTGGTTGTACTCGTGGTTGTAGCTGGAGTGGTTGTACTCGTGGTTGTAGCTGGAGTGGTTGTACTAGTGGTGAAAGTTGAAGTGGTTGTACTCGTGGTTGTAGCTGGAGTGGTTGTACTCGTGGTTGTAGCTGGAGTGGTTGTACTCGTGGTTGTAGCTGGAGTGGTTGTACTAGTGGTGAAAGTTGGAGTGGTTGTACTCGTGGTTGTAGCTGGAGTGGTTGTACTCGTGGTTGTAGCTGGAGTGGTTGTACTCGTGGTGAAAGTTGGAGTGGTTGTACTCGTGGTTGTAGCTGGAGTGGTTGTACTCGTGGTTGTAGCTGGAGTGGTTGTACTCGTGGTTGTAGCTGGAGTGGTTGTACTCGTGGTTGTAACTGGAGTGGTTGTACTAGGTGTGAAAGTTGGAGTGGTTGTACTCGTGGTTGTAGCTGGAGTGGTTGTACTCGTGGTTGTAGCTGGAGTGGTTGTACTCGTGGTTGTAACTGGAGTGGTTGTACTAGTGGTGAAAGTTGGAGTGGTTGTACTCGTGGTTGTAGCTGGAGTGGTTGTACTCGTGGTGAAAGTTGGAGTGGTTGTACTCGTGGTTGTAGCTGGAGTGGTTGTACTCGTGGTGAAAGTTGAAGTGGATGTACTCGTGGTTGTAGCTGGAGTGGTTGTACTCGTGGTGAAAGTTGGAGTGGTTGTACTCGTGGTTGTAGCTGGAGTGGTTGTACTAGTGGTGAAAGTTGGAGTGGTTGTACTCGTGGTTGTAGCTGGAGTGGTTGTACTCGTGGTTGTAGCTGGAGTGGTTGTACTCGTGGTTGTAGCTGGAGTGGTTGTACTAGTGGTGAAAGTTGGAGTGGTTGTACTCGTGGTTGTAGCTGGAGTGGTTGTACTCGTGGTTGTAGCTGGAGTGGTTGTACTAGTGGTGAAAGTTGAAGTGGTTGTACTCGTGGTTGTAGCTGGAGTGGTTGTACTCGTGGTTGTAGCTGGAGTGGTTGTACTCGTGGTTGTAGCTGGAGTGGTTGTACTAGTGGTGAAAGTTGGAGTGGTTGTACTCGTGGTTGTAGCTGGAGTGGTTGTACTCGTGGTTGTAGCTGGAGTGGTTGTACTCGTGGTGAAAGTTGGAGTGGTTGTACTCGTGGTTGTAGCTGGAGGTGTTGTACTAGTGGTGAAAGTTGGAGTGGTTGTACTCGTGGTTGTAGCTGGAGTGGTTGTACTCGTGGTTGTAGCTGGAGTGGTTGTACTAGTGGTGAAAGTTGAAGTGGTTGTACTCGTGGTTGTAGCTGGAGTGGTTGTACTCGTGGTTGTAGCTGGAGTGGTTGTACTCGTGGTTGTAGCTGGAGTGGTTGTACTAGTGGTGAAAGTTGGAGTGGTTGTACTCGTGGTTGTAGCTGGAGTGGTTGTACTCGTGGTTGTAGCTGGAGTGGTTGTACTCGTGGTGAAAGTTGGAGTGGTTGTACTCGTGGTTGTAGCTGGAGTGGTTGTACTAGTGGTGAAAGTTGGAGTGGTTGTACTCGTGGTTGTAGCTGGAGTGGTTGTACTCGTGGTTGTAGCTGGAGTGGTTGTACTAGTGGTGAAAGTTGAAGTGGTTGTACTCGTGGTTGTAGCTGGAGTGGTTGTACTCGTGGTGAAAGTTGAAGTGGATGTACTCGTGGTTGTAGCTGGAGTGGTTGTACTCGTGTTGAAAGTTGAAGTGGTTGTACTCGTGGTTGTAGCTGGAGTGGTTGTACTCGTGGTGAAAGTTGGAATGGTTGTACTCGTGGTTGTAGCTGGAGTGGTTGTACTAGTGGTGAAAGTTGGAGTGGTTGTACTCGTGGTTGTAGCTGGAGTGGTTGTACTCGTGGTTGTAGCTGGAGTGGTTGTACTCGTGCTTGTAGCTGGAGTGGTTGTACTCGTGGTTGTAGCTGGAGTGGTTGTACTCGTGGTTGTAACTGGAGTGGTTTTACTAGTGGTGAAAGTTGGAGTGGTTGTACTCGTGGTTGTAGCTGGAGTGGTTGTACTCGTGGTTGTAGCTGGAGTGGTTGTACTAGTGGTGAAAGTTGAAGTGGATGTACTCGTGGTTGTAGCTGGAGTGGTTGTACTCGTGCTTGTAGCTGGAGTGGTTGTACTCGTGGTTGTAGCTGGAGTGGTTGTACTCGTGGTTGTAGCTGGAGTGGTTGTACTCGTGGTTGTAACTGGAGTGGTTGTACTAGGTGTGAAAGTTGGAGTGGTTGTACTAGTGGTGAAAGTTGAAGTGGATGTACTCGTGGTTGTTGCTGGAGTGGTTGTACTCGTGCTTGTAGCTGGAGTGGTTGAACTCGTGGTTGTAGCTGGAGTGGTTGTACTCGAGGTTGTAGTTGGGGTGGTTGTACTCGTGGTTGTAGCTGGAGTGGTTGTACTCGTGCTTGTAGCTGGAGTGGTTGAACTCGTGGTTGTAGCTGGAGTGGTTGTACTCGAGGTTGTTGCTGGAGTGGTTGTACTCGTGCTTGTAGCTGGAGTGGTTGTACTCGTGCTTGTAGCTGGGGTGGTTGAACTCGTGGTTGTAGCTGTTAACAAATAAGATCATTATTTCGTTTACTATGCTCAATTTTCTGAATGTTGTTATGCCAAAGCATATCCATAAGTGACAGGACATCCCTACATCCCTTATTGTGCCAAAGCATATCGTGTGGTGACAGTACGCCGTTGTGGTGACAAAGCATATGTGGTGACAGTACGCCGTTGTGGTGACAAAGCATATCGTTTGGTGACAGTACGCCGCTGTGGTGTCAAAGCATATCGTTTGGTGACAGTACGCCGCTGTGGTGACAAAGCATATTATGTGATGACAGCACGTCATTGATGTGCCAAAGCATTTCATGTGGTGACAGTATGCCGTTTTGGTGACAAAGCATCTCATGTGGTGACAGTACGCAATTGATGTGTCAAAGCAATTTATGTGGTGACACTACGCCGTAGTGGTACAAAAGCATCTCCTGAACCGGAATTACGCCGTTGTGGTGACGAAGTTAATTTTGTAGTGACAGTACGCCGTTGTGGTGCCAAAGCATATCATGTGGTGACAGTAAGTCATTGATGTGCCAAAGCATATCATGTGGTGACAGTAAGTCATTGATGTGCCAAAGCATATCATGTGGTGACAGTACACCGTTGCTCTACCAAAGCATATCCTTTGGTGACTGTAAGCCGTTGCTATGCCAAAGCATATCATATATCGTAAGGTGACAGTACGACGTTGTTGTGCCAATGCATATCGTAAGGTGACAGTACGACGTTGTTGTGCCAATGCATATCGTAAGGTGACAGTACCAATGCATATTGTATGGTGACAGTACGGAGTTGGTGTGCCAATGCATATCGTAAGGTGACAGTACGGAGTTGGTGTGCCAATATATATCGTAAGGTGACAGTACGGAGTTGGTGTGCCAATATATATCGTAAGGTGACAGTACACCGTTGTTGCGCCAATGCATATCGTAAGGTGACAGTACGCCGTTGTTGCGCCATTATATATCGTAAGGTGACAGTACGCCGTTGTTGCGCCATTATATATCGTAAGGTGACAGTACGCCGTTGGTGTGCCAATATATATCGTAAGGTGACAGTACGCCGTTGTTGTGCCAATGCATATCGTAAGGTGACAGTACGCCGTTGTTGTGCCAATATATATCGTAAGGTGACAGTACGCCGTTGTTGTGCCAATATATATCGTAAGGTGACAGTACACCGTTGTTGTGCCAATATATATCGTAAGGTGACAGTACACCGTTGTTGTGCCAATATATATCGTAAGGTGACAGTACACCGTTGTTGTGCCAATATATATCGTAAGGTGACAGTACGACGTTGGTGTGCCAATATATATCGTAAGGTGAAAGTACGCCGTTGGTGTGCCAATATATATCGTAAGGTGACAGTACGACGTTGGTGTGCCAATATATATCGTAAGGTGACAGTACGACGTTGGTGTGCCAATATATATCGTAAGGTGACAGTACGACGTTGGTGTGCCAATATATATCGTAAGGTGACAGTACGACGTTGGTGTGCCAATATATATCGTAAGGTGACAGTACGACGTTGGTGTGCCAATGCATATCGTAAGGTGACAGTACGACGTTGGTGTGCCAATGCATATCGTAAGGTGACAGTACGACGTTGGTGTGCCAATATATATCGTAAGGTGACAGTACGGAGTTGGTGTGCCAATATATATCGTAAGGTGACAGTACGACGTTGATGTGCCAATATATATCGTAAGGTGACAGTACGACGTTGGTGTACCAATATATATCGTAAGGTGACAGTACGACGTTGGTGTGCCAATATATATCGTAAGGTGACAGTACGCCGCTGTTGTGCCAATATATATCGCAATATATATCGTAAGGTGACAGTACGACGTTGGTGTGCCAATATATATCGTAAGGTGACAGTACGACGTTGGTGTGCCAATATATATCGTAAGGTGACAGTACGGAGTTGGTGTGCCAATATATATCGTAAGGTGACAGTACGACGTTGGTGTGCCAATATATATCGTAAGGTGACAGTACGACGTTGGTGTGCCAATATATATCGTAAGGTGACAGTACGACGTTGGTGTGCCAATATATATCGTAAGGTGACAGTACGCCGTTGTTGTGCCAATATATATCGTAAGGTGACAGTACGCCGTTGGTGTGCCAATATACATCGTAAGGTGACAGTACGACGTTGGTGTGCCAATATATATCGTAAGGTGACAGTACGACGTTGGTGTGCCAATATATATCGTAAGGTGACAGTACACCGTTGTTGTGCCAATATATATCGTAAGGTGACAGTACACCGTTGTTGTGCCAATATATATCGTAAGGTGACAGTACACCGTTGTTGTGCCAATATATATCGTAAGGTGACAGTACACCGTTGTTGTGCCAATATATATCGTAAGGTGACAGTACACCGTTGTTGTGCCAATATATATCGTAAGGTGACAGTACCAATGCATATCGTAAGGTGACAGTACGCCGTTGTTGTGACAATACACCGTTGTTGTGACAGTACGCCGTTGTTGTGACAGTACACCGTTGTTGTGACAGTACACCGTTGTTGTGACAGTACACCGTTGTTGTGACAGTATACCGTTGTTGTGACAGTGCGCCGTTGTTGTGACAGTACACCGTTGTTGTGACAGTACACCGTTGTTGTGACAGTATACCGTTGTTGTGACAGTACGCCGTTGTTGTGACAGTACACCGTTGTTGTGACAGTATACCGTTGTTGTGACAGTACACCGTTGTTGTGACAGTACACCGTTGTTGTGACAGTATACCGTTGTTGTGACAGTACGCCGTTGTTGTGACAGTACACCGTTGTTGTGACAGTACACCGTTGTTGTGACAGTATACCGTTGTTGTGACAGTACGCCGTTGTTGTGACAGTACACCGTTGTTGTGACAGTACACCGTTGTTGTGACAGTTCGCCGTTGTTGTGACAGTACGCCGTTGTTGTGACAGTACACCGTTGTTGTGACAGTACGCCGTTGTTGTGACAGTACGCCGTTGTTGTGACAGTACGCCGTTGTTGTGACAGTACTCAGTTGTTGTGACAGTACACCGTTGTTGTGACAGTACACCGTTGTTGTGACAGTACACCGTTGTTGTGACAGTACGCCGTTGTTGTGACAGTACACCGTTGTTGTGACAGTACGCCGTTGTTGTGCCAATATATATTGTAAGGTGACAATACACCGTTGTTGTGACAGTACGCCGTTGTTGTGACAGTACACCGTTGTTGTGACAGTACACCGTTGTTGTGACAGTACACCGTTGTTGTGACAGTACGCCGTTGTTGTGACAGTACACCGTTGTTGTGACAGTATACTGTTGTTGTGACAGTACGCCGTTGTTGTGACAGTACACCGTTGTTGTGACAGTACGCCGTTGTTGTGACAGTACGCCGTTGTTGTGACAGTACGCCGTTGTTGTGACAGTACGCCGTTGTTGTGACAGTACGCCGTTGTTGTGACAGTACACCGTTGTTGTGACAGTACACCGTTGTTGTGACAGTACGCCGTTGTTGTGACAGTATACCGTTGTTGTGACAGTACACCGTTGTTGTGACAGTACGCCGTTGTTGTGACAATACACCGTTGTTGTGACAGTACACCGTTGTTGTGACAGTACGCCGTTGTTGTGACAGTACGCCGTTGTTGTGACAGTATACCGTTGTTGTGACAGTACGCCGTTGTTGTGACAGTACACCGTTGTTGTGACAGTACGCCGTTGTTGTGACAGTACGCCGTTGTTGTGACAGTACACCGTTGTTGTGACAGTACGCCGTTTGTGGTGCGGTCATATTGTCGAACATTCAATTGCGATCAATCGAATAGCTATTTTGATTTCCCTTGCACGATAGGGAGTACAACAACACATATCTAACCCCCTTCGATCACCCACAGACACACACGAACACTCAGATGGCATTCTTCGAAAATAGCGTTGCGTAGAACTTGCGAGACATATTTTGACATAAGAAAATTCTTATCAGCTAACGAAACTGTATTTTTCATGTTTGAGTGAGGGAATCCACTTAAACTGCATGAATTATCTACATTGTCTTTGATTATTCTAACCTTCTTTGGCGCAAGAGTCGGAAACCGTGTCGCAGGTTTCAGTCGCGTCACAATTTCCGCAATTCGTTCCTACCTGAAAAGTAAGCGTGACAACGGTATCAAGAAAAAAATGAATGACCAGTTAGTTCTTCATGGTCCTTAAAAAATATACTTTGGTGAAAATGAAATGTTTTTCTTCCACCCGAGATAAGTCAACCCAAAAATTTGGCCATGCTGGAAATCTTTATGTTGCCCACGGGCAAAGATAGAAAAGTACCCGTATGGAACTACTTTTTATTGTCAACACGCAAATTTACCTTCCTTGTTGAAGAATGTCGTCTGTAGCTTTATGGAAACCTTAACTTGTGATAATAAATTATTTATCGCATCAAATGTAAGCAAAAAAATGTTCACGCCGCATTCAATAATGCTGCACTCTCCTCAGAACGATTTAAATAACGATTCGACTATTTACATATTTTGAATCACTGCACGCAGACCAATAATTATCACATAACTATATGCGAGTTATTTTCATTAACACAAAAGAGTTCTAGTGAAAAAAAAATACATTTTAACTTTATTTTGTTTAACTGGGGCGGGAGAAAACGCATCTACCATGGTCTCTCGTCTAAGATAGACTCGTCCCAACCTTCGCGCAGGGTGTTCTGCGGAAACTCGGTAAACCTCGTTTTCGCAAAACACCCTACGCTCGGGTTGGGATGAACATATTTTATACGAGCGGCCATGGAAGATACTTTTAACCCTTATACCACAATGGTCGTTTATCTGTTCAAAAGACACCAACTTGACACATTTGAAAGTATTACCCTTTCAAAGTGACGCGAATTATTTTTTTTTCAATTTAACACTTTGTCGCATAATTTACATCGTGGACGTCAAGGACGGTTGCGATAAATAATTCATTCTCGTTCAACTGTAATTCATGACATGAGTATTCGTTAATTAAACTTATATGTAACTATAATAACTCTGTATTTTCAAACAAACCTCTTTAGTTGAAACGTCTATAGCCTTCTTCAGAACATAGATGCAGTTGCCATCGTCTTCAGTGACACTCATGGGACCCTGAAGATTTCGAAAGAGTCGACAATGGTGTGCCCGCGAGTGGTAGGCGGCCGTCATGCACGACGGCCTCATTGCGCACTCGTGCATACACGCGCTTACGGAAACGTCTGTGAAAGTGACATATCCAGTTTCCTGCGTTCGACAAAGTCGCACGTCAGACACATTAAATGTTACGCCGCCCAAACTGACCGCTGTCACTACCGTGAGAGTCGAAAAAGACACAAAAACAGCTAAAATCAAATCAGCTAAACAGACTAATTAGGGTTAAACTTTCAGTTCCTTTGATCTTTAAAGTTATTTACATCAAGATTTCTCTTCCGGACATTGGATATGCCTGGGATGTGCCTGGTCGTTTGAAACGCTCATGTGTATATTCGACCATGTCCATCAAGGGAACAATATGACGATCATGTAATATTCATATGATTACGAGATATGCATTTACGGCATAAGACGCTGTCTTATTCTCTTAAACAAATGTATAATTTATAAAATAAATGTCAATCGATACGAAATAGTCATTTCATACCGCCATTTTAAGCGTAGACTTTAACAAAGATCCCCCCCCCTCATCATCATCCAACAATTTGCTAAAATTTTCTTCGGGGAGAAATCCGAAACGCACATGCAATCATTTTATACAATTAACATTTCGATTCCGAGGGAAGGGCGCACATTCCGTACGCGCGTCAAAAAGTTGCACCCCTATGTCCACGCCCTCTCTAACGGCAATTTCTGGACCCGCACCTTTGTTTGGTTATGCATGCATCGACAATATATATATTCCATATAGTTGATTTCTTGAAGGCAATGATTATGGCATAATAAATGGCCGTGTATTAAGTGATAAAGATGTTGGGAAATAAGCTTGCAAACAAAACGATTACACAATATCTCGGGCACATGGCATTAAGCTGTTTAGATATTTTACAAATGGCAATCATAGCTAATTGTGTTCTGATGTAGATTGTCCAGTTGTTGTTGTCTTTAATGCACCACTATAGAGACACCTTTTAATCCTCCAACACAATAAAGATAGGGCAAAAAGATCGCGATGGGGATAAAAATAATGCTTAAAACAAAATATTATGTAGACCACAAAAATAACGTTTTTTTTTTTTTAAATAAACGACTGTGATAGTGCGGATGACCAGTTTATTATTGACACTGGAGAAACGATTCACCAATACAATACAGCAATTTCGAGCCAAACATGTGTACATGCATATTAAAATAAATCTTAAATCTTAAAAGTACAATATTTATAATGTGCAATAGAATTAATTTACCATATATTAACATGAAATAATAAAAGTAAAGATTATATAATAGAAATTGTTGATAAATTCACTTGTGTCCATTTTTCAACATATGGTTGTGATGTCTTGGTTACCTGCCACCTATTAAAAAATACACATGCGTTTTGGAGTTATTAATTGGAGTCATAAAGAGCACGCCTTATTTTATGTTATATGGTGATCTTTGTCGCTAGCCATTGGCGATTGTAATTAAGAATCATATGGTTGGATGTTGGAATATTTTAGTCTCATCAAATGAAAACAATCTATCAAGAACGATAGGTAAGATTATACTTTCTCATTTAAATGGCACGGTACCCATTTGAAGTGGATGTATCATGTTGTAAAAATAATTTATGAATGTGGAATGAGTTGTGTAGGAAATAATACATTTTTCAATGGATCAAACCAATTGTTATTAAAAAGAATCAAACAAATTTTCTGACACATATATACAAAGTTCAACTTCCGATGTAAATTCGTTTTATTAATGTTTTAATTAAATAATGTTTAATGATGTTTTTGGATATTTTGACAATGGTCCTGGTTTCTGTTTGCAATGTTTTAAATAATTCAGAATGTGTAAGAAGTATTCCCCTATTGAAAAGGGGCAGTGGCTTAACAATGAACGATATGATAGAAAATGGGTTTTTTAGTCCACCAAACGATATTGGTGACGAATATCTCTATCTTTTCAAATGCGCTCACCTTGTTAACGCAAGGAAACGACTGCTCAATAAATGAAACCATGATAACTGTAATGCATTTCTGTAAAAAAGTTGATGATTGAAAAAAGATGAAAAGAAATTGTTTCTTTGAATTCTTTGTATATAGTGTCAGGTTTTAAAAAACCCCAAACGTTTCATGCATTCGAGGAAATAAAGATTATTCGAGGAAATAAAGATTATATATATGACGATACATTTACACAATAAATTATACACAATAACGAAAGAGTATCTAAGTGAAATTGTTAACGTCTATATAGTAAAGGGCATGCAAAGGGATTGGACCACGAGGTTTTAAAACATCCGTTACGGCCCTTTCCTTATGAAGGTTATCAAGGATTGCTAAACAAGAGATATGGGAGACAGAACAAAAGATTGTCCTTTATGAATGTGTTGAAATGATAGAGAGGACTATGAACTCTTTATAAAATGTTCTACATTAGCAATTTTGGAAAATCACAAAGGTTTTGTTAAAAAAATGTTGTATTATAATCAAACTGTTCAACAACATAAAAATCGTATTATCTTTTCTAGGGTGCCCTCCACCGCTTATTAGAACCGAGCCCCGGAACTGGCATAAACATCTATTTTCGGGAGAAATACTCATTATATTTCGTGAAAAAATCGTTACAACTGAAAGTGTATTTTTATAATTTAAATTATTTCTATATCTTGAGATTTCGAAGTCATTGTTTGTAATAACGGAATTAGTAAATATATTTAAAGATATTTCATTATAATGGAATTATATTCTTTTCATTTTTCGCTGTCACAAGATACTTTTTTTTGCTATAACGAAATATGATTTCGTTATAACGGAATTCGTTTTCCGTTACCTTGAGATGACAATATTTCGTATCAACGAAATGAAAATTAAGTTTTTCGACCGAAAATAAATGTGAGTGATTTTGTGACTTCAGGGGCTTCGTAAATGTTATTCGGAAAAAAGCGATCATTAGCTCTGACTTTGTTTCAGTCTGTTTCAATATGTCATGCATTCAATTTTGGTCACAATATGTGTTACGTACACTATGTATAACTAAACAAAGACGTGAATTAATTAAAAGGTATTTTACAAATTCAATCTAAAAGCAATATTGTAAAGAAAAGCCTGCGGCCCATAAAACACCGTAAAAAATAAACTGACATCAAATAAGTGATTTGTTTCATAATATAATTAAAATAACAATTATATCTATCTTTGTTTCATTATTTCAGTGACGAAAAAGCTACACATGTGTTATGTAATTTGATTACACTTGGCAAATTAAAGATACATAATGCGCGGACGTCATATGTGAAATAAGTTACCTCGGATACATTCGTATCATTTCAATGATTTAAACGCACAATGAGCCAGCATTGGAATATCCTATCAACTAGCATACAACCCCTGGGTTCACATTACATTAACCTACACCAATAGATAGTTCAATCGTTCAGGATTGGAGTTCACAAATTGTTAGAAGTCGCATCCATTCGTTTTTAAACATCCTTTGAAGAATGTTTAAACGTAAACGGGATGTATGTCGTTTAAAACATCTCACAAAATCAAGAAAATTAATGGTGGTAAAACGTAATCGAAAAGCTGAGTTTTCATGTGCATATAAACACATGTATTGATGTTCAAAACGGCTTAGCAAAACGGACAACAGTGAATTAACCAATTGTACGTTAACATCACCAGATCTGGGATATAAGGCAACATTCATACTTTCGTAGTTAGTATGTATCAGAAATTTAAGAATGCAACGGGCATTAAAACATATGCTTATTTCAAATAAACTTTTCGGGAATACTAGTAGAAAATTGCCTGTAAAGTGCAACATCAGTTCGGAATATCTATAAATAATAAAAACAAACGAGAGCTATCACATAAGTGAGGAAACCCCCAACTAGGGCTGGACACAGACATGATTAAATGTCGTGTTTTGAGATATAATCAAGCCAACTCGAATGCGATATTGTTGAATGTGTGCCTATCATGATTGGTCAAACTGTCTATGCCTCTTTTGAAGCAGAATGATAAGATTTGCCCATTGTCATCTTCATCACCGTGAATCTTCATGCCTCCAGCATTAATCATGGACAGAACAAACAGGCGGGGCTCATTTGAGTCCCTGTACACCACATTTGATACCATTCGCTGCATGCACACCACCGCACCACTATCCCCGGGGACGGCAAAAGGCTGCTGATCAGCTCGCCCTTGCTCACAGTCGACAATGACTAAGTACTGTTCTGATGCGTTGGGGCCGCTCAGACACAGGTCTGTTGACACTACGATTCCAGAGGTCATCCCAGAACCAGAGCCGTATTTAAACACTTGCTTCCCGCGCAGGGAAACATGTGGACCGTCGTAAAACGTCGACCTGCAATTGATACCGTCTTCATCGCGGAGGTGGCGAGTGCAGTCCTGTTGAAGATCATCCTCTATCTTCACTGCTGCGAAGTCAATCAATGGTAAGTTCTCCACGCTTCCACTTGTGACCGTCAAGTCAGAGACCCACGTTCCTAACACTCTCAACCTACCCTTGATGTCCGGAATCCAAACCCTCCGCTCTGGGTCATCACTGTCCACCACGTGTGCACATGACAAGGCATACAATTTACTATCACTGCTCATCACGAAACATCCGAGGGTCCCCTGGTTGCGCCACTCATTCTTTGGAAATATCGCTCGGCCGTGCTCGTATTGGATCCTCACGTAAGGCGTGAATGTTTGGGAGACCACCTGCATGGTCCACCGGACGTGCGGACCACAGCCGCGCATTACAAATCTTATCTCCTCAACTGCTTTCCTATAGTAATCAGATGAGTTTAGAATGTTCGATACGCTCCAAGGGTCGACATCCATCGGCTCCTGTTTTCCCTGTACTGGTTTGCCTGATCCCTCAGGTTGTCCAAGCGCCCCAGGTGGTTGACCATGCGCCCCAGGTGGTTGACCATGTGCCTCAGGCGGTTGACCATGTGCCCCAGGTGGTTGGCCTTCCCTCTGCAGCTGCTCACTCTTGATGTTGATAACAAAATCGTTGTAGATAGTTCCAATTGAGTAAACCGATTTCAGTCTACAAAACAATAGTATGTCATTAAAACGAGGGCTTATCAGTTATGCCAGTTATATGTTTTTTGCATTTTCTAAAACTTATATACATTAAGAATTTCAGTAAAAAAATCAAACGCAAAAATATAATCAAACATGTATTTAATGTGTGTGTGGGTGTATGCATGTGCGTGTGTGTGCGCGAGCGCGTGTGCGTGTTTTGTTTTTGTGTTATGTGACGATGGGCTGTTTATGCTTAAGTCAGTTCCTAATTTAAGTCTTTTTCCTAAACTTTGCATATGATATAATAACTGTATAATACTCGTATATGAAATATTTAATTTTTAAATAGTTTTATCAAAAATGCATACTTGTATATAAAAATACTTTTCTTTTAATTTGCCTATGACTATTCTAGGAAATTGACTCAAGTAAAGAAATGACATAAGATGTTTTTATGAATACAGCTCTTGTTCTGTTCTGCTTATATCCCCAACGACAACTTTTTAACGATTAAAAATACAAACAAACACAATTTTAAGACTACTTTCTTCTTTTTGATTGCTTTCTCAATCTTCGTAAATAAAAGCAAACTGTGTTTCATCATCTTTGAATCTTTAGAAAGCCTGCAGTATACCTTAGCAACTCCGCGCGAATTTGTTCGGGCACTTCCGGGCATTTCTCGAGCTGGGCTTCGAACTTCTCTGTGATTGTCTGCTCCATACAGACCTCGATCTCAAACATCATCTTCTCCATGGAAATGATGAAGCGTTGCGCAGCCCGGCACGACTGTTCCACGTCGTGAATCACTTTGGAGATGTCACCCAGAACCTTCCAAACCAGCCACTTGTAAGACACAGGCTTCAGGTAATGTTTCACAGTGCCTTTTCGCTTCTTAGCTCTACGTTCTTTCAACTGTGAAAAGTCACGGCTTTGACATTGTTGAATGGCGTGCTTGATGAATTCGTAACACTTGTTCGAAATTGAGCCAGCAACTCTCGTTTCAATCTGGTTCTCCGTCATTAAGGTGTCAACTATTTTATAAACAGATGGAAATTTCTGTGCTAGGTAACTTCTGATAAGAGTACATTTAAACAGTTTCGCAAGATTCGACTTGTTTTGTTCGTCGGGATTTTCGACTTCAGTTTCCAATGTTTGCTTTGTTTCGTCACCAGCACCAAAGGCATCATACAGAAAGCTTGTTATCAAGTTGTTGAGTTCAACTTTCTTGGCAAATTCTTCAATGGTTTCTGGATTAGGCTGCCTCCTGTCACAATTAACAAATCTACCCAGGTAATCGTATATCTGGCGAAAACCACCTATCAGCTGCCTTTCAAGATGGTCAGAAATTCGTGAGGCAAGTTCAATGCCTACTCCAAAGGTAAGGTAATGGTCAGTATTCCAACCTTGGTCTCTAAGGTGTTCATATGCCATTTGCATGATACGTATTCCTTCGTGGGAGGAAGGCGATTGGTCGATGCTTATGGCAATAAAAGTAGACGCGAGAAATGTGTCTTTACCACGAACCTCCGACAGGACAACGTCAAGGTTCTGAATGTAAAATATACGAGTATCTATTGAATATAGCTGATAGTTAAGAACTAAACAAGAAACGCCACAATGCAACGAAACCAGGTTTTTAATGATTGACAGAAGAACTACAGCCTGTGTCTGTTTTTCTATTTTTAGTAACAGTGACCTTGACCCTAGGTACCCCAAATGCAATCCATTGAAAGGTATCCATAAACTCTTCCTTTATACCAAGTTGGGTCAGGATATGTCAACCCTAACTTATGTTATTCAGTTTCAACCATTTTTCCATTTTTAGTAACAGTCACTTTGACCTTGAATCTAGGGACCCCAAACGTAATCCCATGAAAGGTATCCATAAACTCTTCCTTTATACCCGGTTTGGTCAAGATATGTAGACCCTGTCTAAAATTATCCAGTTTCAACTGTTTTTCTATTTTTAGTAACAGTGACCTTGACCTTGAATCTAGGGACCCCAAAACGCAATCCCATAAAAATAACCATAGACTCTTACTACATTGTATAGACCAAGTTTGGTCAAGATATGTTATCCCTAACTAAAGTTATTCAGTTTCAACGGTTTTTCTATTTTAAGTAACAGTGACCTTGACCTTGACCCTAGGGACCCAAATGCAATCCCATGAAAGGTACCCATAAACTCTTTCTATAGACCAAGTGTGGTCAAGATATGTCAACCCTTACTAAAGTTATTGAGTTTCATAGGTGAGTTTGACGCCGCCCGGCCGGCCGCCCGAACAACGACGTTCGCCATTCTAATAACCAGGTTTCACTATGTGAAAACCTGGTTAAAAATAGTAAACTTGTCATCTCTAGGAGTGCCCTGCATATACAAATATGATCTCATCGCAATTAAATCAATATTAACGATCTTGTTTATTTCTTTAGCATTTTTCAGAAAACTTGGCAGTACATTTTTGCAAAGAAATGACCAAGAATGCTTTGATAAGTAGACAGAAAAGATACAAGAATGTGAACTGTTTTTTTTTTTTAAGAATAAACCTTTTTCACAAGAATGATTTTGGAATCCAATTTTGTCAATACAAAATAAAATAAAAAGTATTTTACAATTGGGGGAAACATACATGATAAAGTATTGGGAATAGGGCCGGAATTCCTCGGGAAAACTGTAACCAATCACAATATGTTTCTTATAATGTGTTAGCCACATATCTATATAGTTATGTTTTCATTATCTGGGTGTATCAAACTATTAGTTTAAAAGTGCATGTGAAATAAAGAACTTCGACCTCCGAATCCATTCTGGTCTCATTATCGAACAGCTAGTAACACCATTTATCTTCATGTACCTTAATAACATTATCGGCGGTATCACCTCTCACACAGCAGATCTGGACCCTGACCCCCGGGGCGCCAATAGCGGCCCAAGATTCATTCTCGAGGGGGCTGGGGTCCACCAGGTAGTCTTCATATTGCAGACTTTCTGTACCGGTTACAGTGACCTCCAGTGTCATCCTAAATAGTGTGTACAGTGTCTCCATCTGAGACAACATGACCTTGTCGTGGAAGGCATCAGGAAACGCCCCTGTAACATAATTGAATAGTTTTGATATACTATTAAACACATCTCATGCTTACATATTTGTAAATTAATTAAATGAATTTTATATGATATATATATTTTTACTTTTCGTTTCGGCGAATTAAAGCTATCACTACATGTAACAGCAATCAAGTATTCTAGGAAAAATTGTGACTATGATTTAAACCACGAAACTCATACCGACAACCCGTCGGAACCCCGGGTACAGGCTTGTGAAGCGCTTCTGGAAATAGTGCACCCGGGGGTAGACTCGGTAAGTTGGAATTACGTGCCGCATCCTCCCTTATCATTCGGTACGTGTATATCAAACCTAAAATGCACGTTGTAAATTATAAATTATTTATATATATTTGTATTTGTCACCATTGTGCACTTTATGCCTCATGGGTCTACGACCTTCTGGTTTATTATAAATAAAACTTGAAACTTGAAACTTATATAAACGCTTATTGAAAGACTCAATTATTGGATGTGTTAAGCTGGTTGCCTTGCACATACACTGAACTTTGGGATGTTTGTGATCTGATTAATTCTGATTGTTCTCTATTGCTTTTTACCTTCAAGATCATAAACTGACAGAATATCAGTCGATGATAAATATTGGATATATAATAGAAATAAGGGATTTTAAAAACAAATATTACAACTGAATATTAATTTACATCACTTCAATAGAGAATCATTTATTATTTTGCAAATTTGATATGAACAGAAGCTTGTATAGACGATCCAGCTTTCTATAAACTATGTATACATGTACAATGTGCATTTTCATTTTGACCATGTTCAGTGAAGTCATCTTGGTTAAGTAATTTCAGGTATGTTAATTATTTTTTATTATGTACAATGATACCACTTATATTTTTTTTTAATTTACGTACGTTTGTGGTATATTTGTTAACAAAGACTTGAAAGTATGATGCAGATCCCAACAGCTGCACCTGGCTTACTTCAAATAGTTGCCTGTTGCATCTGCTGAGTAAAATCAATCTTGATCCTGAAAATAAAAAATACAGTTTTCAATATATATACCTGGATTATATTTCTTGATATGCAGCCCATAACGTGTTGAGCAGCCCATAAACAAAGTTGTATAGATAATGAGTAAATGTTATTGAGAATAATAACTCAATCATTAAAATTCTCATGGTGATCAAATGCTTGTTTGACAGTATCAGTTATTTCATGTTTTCTGAGAAATGGCTTTATATTCTTTTACGTTTCCTATTTGAATATTTCGTTCAATAAACAGTTATTACCATGCAATGAATTGCAATGAAATAATACTGTTTACTGTTTAGCAGGTTATAGCTGCTTTCGATAACCATATCCTGACTCGACGTACCATGACATGTGGCGTTTCTAGTTTGTTGCATATATATACACGACAATAATTTAAAATACGATGAAGTGTAACTTTTTCCTGAATAATGATACATCACAAAACCCCGATTGATTTTCAACAAACATATGCCGGTATGGTTCTTTGAGTGTTATTTTATTTTCATTTTTTTAAATTCCGACGGTCACTGCCCTAAATTGATATAGAGGGATCAGGGTATTTAGATAGAAAGAGCTAATGATAACCTTTAAAATGATACCTGCAGAACCCCTGTGCCTAAATGGTTTTCGAGATATCCAATAGTTATTTTCCTTAAATATATGCACAGTATATGTTAAATGGCACCAACCACAAAGAGAAAAGTACACACGACGTTCATCATAATTGTATAAAAACGTCATTTTACTACGTGCTCCTGTTTATTTTAGTGACGTAAACAAGCATGACCTTATTCTGTAGTATGTACACAGAGTGAATATTACTTAAGATTAATGATAACTAAATACCACTCTTAAGACATTAAAAGCTTAATTGTTTTGCCTATATTCATATTGGGCTCGTGGGTGGAAATTAAAACCTAGATTTTCTCTTTCGTCTAGCTTTCTAAGTTCGCAATCAGCTGTCTAGATAATAATTAAATAACAAAAGTTGTTATATCTTTATATATTCTGCAAACTGAAATTTAGATTTTTTTCTTTCGTTTAGCTTTCTTAGATCTGCACTCTATAATTACCAAATCCGTGTTCTTCTTTTTTTCCTCTTTTTTCATACAAAAAACATCTCTCTTAATTAACGGATGGTATTCATATATCTAGTCTGTGTATGCATGTAATATATACAGTTCACTCATGTATGGATATAAATATGTCCGTCAATGCATTTGTAACATATAAATATATCTTTGATGTTCCAGTGCTGTGTTAATGAGTGTATTCATGTATCTGTTTTCTATGTTTCGCTGAAATCGTTTATTTTTTTGCACATGTCATACTCAAATATGGAGGAAATAAAATAAATCTATCTACCTGTCTTCAGAATAGTGTACTTTCGATTTGGAAATTGTTCAACAATTAAAAAGGACAATGTTTCAAGTTCAGAATTAATAGCTAGCAGCAGTGGCAGAAAATAAAAGCAAAAGTGTACCTTCTTAAGTAGGAGTTTGTGTAGAGTTGTAATCCTTAGTTTAAATTTACCAAAATAAAATATGACTTGAAATCTACCATTGGTTTTCCAACAATGTTAAAATCAGCAACCTATAAATAGAACTGGGTAATTAAGGTTATATACCACTAATAATTAATTTGTTAATAATGCGGTGAAAATGTTAAAAAAAAGAGAAGAATAAAGATCAAGTAGATCAAGCACTTTTAGCCGCAAACCATCCAGCCTCAAGCTTCTTTTAAGCTTAATATCGTAATCGTACATCCGCCTCTTTAATAGCCGCTCGTGAGTGTTATTATGTTATGTTTGACAGTCCGAAAGTTTACTTTTATTTTAAAACATTTGATGTAGAATGTTTCATGATGCATTCGAATATTGTTCAAGGTTAAAATTGATACAAGGCAGAGGTGAACTAGTTTGCACTCCAAAGGGATGGACGACGCAAATACATTTTCCCCAAAACATGAAAATATGAAAAAGTGACATGAACATTGTTGTTCGGTAAAGTTTCCTGACATATAAATGGAGTAATCAGGAAAAGGGTGTAAACATATTTTTGGACCAGAAAAGCAGTTTGCTTTTCACTATATAAACAATTAATAGTTTATACACTCTGAGCATTTGCCTACGATTTTCGATAAAGATATCATCCAGAGGAAAATCATATGTGCTGTTTGCAGATTTTAAGTTACAATCTTACTTGTGTGATGTAAATACCATAAAATTTTGGAAAGCCCTTACGTGGTTAAGACTTTCATCACATAGACTAGAAATCGAGGCCGGTAGATGGCATAAACCTGAATCTATACCTGTTAGTGAACGAAAATGTCAAATTTGTAATATTCTCAAAGATGAGTTTCATTTCTTGTTAGAATGTGCATTGTATAATGATTTAAGAAACCAATACATCAGTAAATATTATTGGAAAAGACCAAATGTACTGAAATTTGTTGAACTTATTGCCAGTGATAGGAAAGCTACATGTAGAAAATTATCGATGTATGTACATTAAATTAAGAAATACGTTTGTTTATATTTAACGTATGTAATAAGTTTATATCTATATAAAACAACCACTGTCTCCTCACTGTAATAATATTATAGTATTATATATATATTATAGTTTGAATTATACAATAATATAGTGTTAGTTATTGTAAAAAAAATTGTATCTATGAAATTGTATTTGACCACTGATCTATGAATTGTCATGATATGTGTATATATGCATAATTCTTGTATGCTCATGGGACTATGGCCTTTATACATTTGAAATAAACTATGAAACTATCAATTGCTTAACATATCGCTAAGGAACCGAGTAAACTAAATATTTTTCTCTTAGCCTGCGCCATGTTTTGTAAAAAATGAAATGAAAATAACAATCTTACAGCGATAATCCTTTTTGAAGCGAGATGTTTTGGTTCCTGCAATAACCACGTGGTATGACCACA
Source organism: Mya arenaria (assembly GCF_026914265.1). Classification (NCBI taxonomy): domain Eukaryota; kingdom Metazoa; phylum Mollusca; class Bivalvia; order Myida; family Myidae; genus Mya; species Mya arenaria. Next base: position 9,306,188 of record NC_069135.1, on the reverse strand, counting down.
CTGAGACCATGCCCCAATAACATAGAAATACTGAAGTCAAAGCTCAATCTCAGGCTCAGAAACACATTTTACCACATACCATCAAATGTTACATCGTGTATGTTTTACAACTTTTCAAAGCGCGTTTTCTCTTGGCATGTGTTTTTTAAAAACTTTGGCCAAGCTTTCAAAGAAAAAAGTCTACAGCATAATTATAATATAATTGGGTACAACTCAATGCTTTTAAACAATGACTAAAGTATATGTTTTACTCTAGATCGAATAACTTGTCTTCGAAATATTGACAAAAGGTTTTATTCAACACATTCTATGAAAGAAATAATAAAAAAAATAACAAAAACAGACAGGAAATTTGAATCATACTTTGATTTATGTGGTAAAATAAGTTAAGACTGAGATTTGATTTGAGTAGTTTAATGATATTAGGACCAGAAGGTTATAGGATTTGAAGCTGAATGGTTTGTGGCTAAAATGCTGGATCTACTTGATTTCTATTCTGTTTGTGGACATTTTCACCTCATTATTGACAAATGAAAATTTAAACCCATTTATGATGTTTTGAGGTTGTGAAACCTAGAAATCGATGTTATTTTCGCGTGCAAATCGGCCGATTTACTGTAAACTATTAGTAGTATATAACCTTAGTGAACCAGTTCTATTTATAGGTTAACATTGTTGGGAAAACCAATGGTAGATTTCCTAAACAAGTCGTATTTGATTTTGGTTATTTTGGACTTACTATAAAAACTCTACACATAGCCTCCTTTACAAGGTAACATTTTGCTTTTATTTTCTGCAACTGCTACAAGCTATTAATTCTGAACTTGGAGCATTGTCCTTTTTAATCGTTGAACAATTTCTAAATCGAAAGTACACTTTGAAACAGGTAGAAAATCGAAACAACAAGTACAAATTACAACTTTGCCAAATTCTTGCAATACAGTGAAACTATGTTATCATTAATCTTAATACTAACTCTATGTACATACTACAGAAGAAAGTAAGAATTTTTACGTCACTATAACAAACAGGAGCATGATGTTCTACAATAAAATGAATTAAATTAAATTTTTTTAATATGTACACGATGGACGTCATATATATTTTTCTCTTCGTGGTTGGTGCCATTTATCATATACTGTACATATAATTAAGGAAAATAACTATTGAATATCTCGAAAACCATTTAGGTACAGAGGTTCTGTAGGTATCATTTCAAACGTTATCATTAGCTCTTTCTATCTTTCAAAAAAAACTGAACCCTCTATATTAATCTCAGGCAGTCACAAACTTTAACACTCAAATAAGCATATCATATGCTTGTTGAAAATCAATCGGGTTCTTGTGATGTATCTTTATTCATGAAAACGTTACACTTTCATCGTATTTTAAAGTATTGTTGTATACATGCAACAAACTAGAAACGCCAGACATCATGGTACGTCGAGTCAGGACATGGTTACAGTATCGAAAGCAGCCATAACCTGCTAAACAGTATTATTTCATTGCAATAGAAAGCATGGGAATTAAGTACTATATATTGAAGGAATTTTTCAAATATATAAAGCTCAGTAGCCAAAAGTTTAAGCATAAACCCCGTTTAATGGCACAGGGTTAACGCCATTGAAAACGGAACAAACAAGCAAAAAATCACAAACAAAAACATGGAACAACTGCACAAATCTCCACAAACAAAACAGTGCATACATACTATATAAAACTAGTAATGTGTATCAATGATTGTTAGGAACCGCCTTGGAAGGATCAGTAAAATGTAAAATTACTGGGGGTTTAAATAGTGCACAACCTAACTCTTATCCAAACAATCCCGAATAAAGCAATAAAGTAAATGGTTGAACTTTATCAAATTTCAAGGTGTTTCTAAAACATATGGGTGTTTTCAAAAAAAAATGCAGCCAAAGTGTGACATAGGGGGTCAAATTTCAAACATGTTTTATACATGTTAACTATAACATTTTGCGGTCACCGGACTTCAAATTTTATGAAATTTGAATTGGTTAATGGACAAAACACAGGACTATGGTATAAAATTCACATTTTAATCAATATTTCATTACATTTTTTCAATTAATATGGCAGATTTTAACTTAATAATAAACATCATCAGTCTTAAGAATCATTGGTTATTGTTCTGTACCCAATGATGGACATATAGATACACTTTTGTGATGTATCATTAATGTAATAACTTGAGAAAAAAAAATCTCAAGAATTTTTCTCAAATTTGAATCCTAAATATTCATATAATACATCAAAATGTTTTTGTTGTTGACAAATTAAGTATCTTACAGTGACAAAAATGTATTAACTTACTATTTAGGGTATTCTTAAGACATATTTCAAAATTCATATAAGTATGTTAAGTATTTAGTATGTTATGCATGTTTTAAAAATTTATATATTTCCTAGAAATTGTTACACTTGTGACAACAATATTGCTTCATTATACCAAGCATATGTATGTAATGATTACTGATTAAAATGCATTATAACACATACCTATTTAACTTTAAACTAACAAAAATTACAAAACCATATGTCTAACATTAAAGCGTTCAACATATGACAGTCCTTTTTACATGTAGATAAGGAGAAAATGACTACATCATATGTTGAACGCTTTAATGTTAGACATATGCTTTTGTAATTTTTGTGCTAGCCCATGCATGAGATTCTTTTGGTAAAGTTTTTTCTTGCACGTTCTGCTTGTTTTCTGGTTGTCTGCCCTTTCACAGCTGATTTTGACCTTGGTAACTTAACTGATGACATACTTGCATTATCAGCAGCTTCTGTTTTAAGAGCAGCAGCCTTTCTGTGCTTTTTCTGCCTTAATCTGGCTTTGGCTTTTATTTCTGCATCATATTTAGAGTTGTTTTTTCTCAGTTCTTTAACCTTCTGTCTATATAATTCATTCTCGGCCTTCTTCTTTTGTTTCAACTTTTTCTTAAGTTTGGGATCTGATTTTAGTTTCTCCCTGTACCTTTTTACCCGTTCTTTTGAGCTTGAAGAGGGCTTGCTTTCACTATCCCTATCCTTATTCTTAAAGTGTTTCCCTTTAAAAGGGAGTTTGGCCACCAGTCGCATGTTTAATTGTTATTCTTTACTGTTTACCTGTGTAAATCAAAAGTATTATTCATAAAAGTCAAAAGATGATTATTATGTCACAAGTGTAACGTTTCATGGCATGTTGCAAAACTTAAATAATTATATTCTATAATCATATTTATTTCATATTTTCTTTATTTCTGAGCATGTAAATTATCAATCATTAAATTTAGTTTTAAAAAAACTTGACTAAATAGTTTTAAAAAGAAAATGTTCTCTTCTGCATTTCTACAAAAACAAATTGTCATGTATTTTAAAAGGTACTCACTCAAAACTTGGCTATGCTATACTTTAAAATATATTTTAATGTTCCTGCATGTTAACTTAACACAACAAAGAGTAATGGAGTTATGGATGTCTAAAAATATGCCACATGCTCAAAATGCGTTATACTTGTGACATCACTTATGATCAGGTAGTGAAGTCATTCACTTTTCCACTTGATCATTTTTTCTATACATGTTGTTTTTGGACTTCCTGGAAGTGAAAAAAGGAAAAAAATGCATTGTTACACATGAATGGGAAAAATGATGATGTTTAAAACACATACTGTTACACTTGTGACATTCCTATGTTATGTTAGTTAGTCTAGACTAGATACAAATTCTCTTTGTTTCGAGTTAATATGCTAGTTGTTTTACAAAGCCAACAGATTGTTATTCATCAGAAAAATAGTCTCTTTATATAGTGCCTTATAACTTTTCAAGGCAGCTCCAGTACTTTGAGAACTCTGAAATTCTGAATGATTGAAAATTCAACAGGTGTGAATTAAAACATGCTAGTTATGAATTTAACTAGTAAGAATTATAAGTGAAAGTATAAAACTGTTTGAAGTGGTTATAGCAAATTTTCAGTTACATTGAGTCGTTTTTCAATACAAAAAAAGTTTAAACTTTAATTAACAAATTACACAAAGGGTAATTTAAAAATGTCACACAAAAAGCGTTACACTTGTGACATTTTTGACGACATATTTCACTGTAACTTTTTAACAGATAATGCTACATCTCTAAAATTTGGCACAATTATAGGCAGACAAGCACTCCACATAATCATGAGTACACACTATCTGCATATATATTTGCTATATATCTCATTAAAACATTGATTAAAGGAAAGGCTGCATTTTTTTTTTAAAACACCCTTATGCCTTTTGAGTTTTTGTCATAATGTCGTTGAAAATAGGATTTTTTTTAGAATTTTCTATTCAGAATTATTTTCCTAAAGAAAAGGCCTGACAGGAATTTTTATATTTATTATTTGGTGTCGGGGCATAAATCCCGTGACTGACAAATACACTATATAAATAGGTAGGTGTGTTTATCAAGGATTGTTAGGTACCGCCTTGGAAAGGTCAGTGAAATGTTAATTTACTGGGAGGTTAAACCACTAAGCGTAAAAGCTAAATCTTACCAAAGTATGCAAAAACATAAAAGAATATGAAGTCATTTCTCAGAAAACATTGAAGAACTGATAAAGTCAAACTAAAAATTGATCACAGTTTCAACCATAAATCAACCACCATGAGAACTTTCCCAATTATATTTTTTAATAATTAAGTTATTACCCTCAATTACTTTTACTCATTATCCATACAACTGTGTTTATGGGCTGCTTATCACGTTATATAATCCTTGAATTTTAGCTTTGGTAATATGTTGAAATATCGTCGAAAAATCATGGTTAATACATGTATTATGACCCATGATTTGATAAGCATCATATGTATTAAAATTGTATTTTTGATTTTCAGGGTCAAGTCTTAGTTTACTCAGTTGATGCCACAGGCAACTATTTGAAGTAAGCCAGTTGCAGCTGTTGGGATCTGCATCATACTTTCAAGTCTTTGATAACAAATATACCGCATACGTGCGATTAAACCCACATGGTGAATATAAATTTAAAAATCAAAAAGTGATATCATTGTAAATAATAAAAACAATTAACATGCCTGAAATAATAATGTAACTTAACCACGATAAGTTCACTTAACATGGTCAAATGAAAATGCACTTTGTCCATACATAGCTTATAAAAGGTGGCTCGTCTGTACAAGCTACTGGTGAGAAATCGTTCATTTCAAATTTGCAAAATAATGATTGATTCTCTATTGATGTGATGTACTATGACTTCAAACATGTTTAAAATTCATTAATATTAAGTTGTAATATTTATTTTCAAAATCCATTATTTCTATCATATATCCAATATTTGTCGTCGACGGATATTCTGTTTTTATGATCTTGCTGGTAACAATTAATAGAGAACAATCAAGATTAAGACAAATAAGGAGATCACCAACATCCCAAAGTCCAGTGTATATGCAAGGCAACCAGCCTAACACATCCAATAATTGAGTCTTTCAATAATCATTTATAATTTACAACGTGCATTTTAGGTTTGATATACACGTACCGAATGATCAGCGAGGATGCGGCACGTGATTCCAACTTACCGAGTCTACCCCCGGGTGCACTATTTCCAGAAGCGCTTCACTGACCTGTACCCCAGGTTCCGACGGGTTGTCGGTATGAGTTTCGTGATTCTAATCATAGTCACAATTTTCCTAGAATACTTGATTGCTGTTACCTTTAATGATGGCTTATATATTAGCCGAAACAAAAAGTACAATATATATATATATATATATATATATATATAATATATATATATATATATATATATATATATATATATATATATATATATATATATATATATATATTGTACTTTAAATTCATTTGACTTAACTTACAAACATGTTATCATGAAATGTGTTTATGTAAATATTCAATTATAGGTGCGTTTCCTGATGCCTTCCACCACAATGTCATGTTGTCTCAGATAAAGACACTGAACACACTATTTGAGATGCCCCTGGAGGTCACTGTGACCGGTGTAGAAAGTCTGCAATATGAAGACTACCTGGTGGACCCCAGCCCCCTCGAGAATGAGACGTTGGCCGTTAATGATGCCCCGGGGGTCAGAGTCCAGATCTGCTGTGTTAGAGGGGATACCGCCGATAATGTTATTAAGGTACATGAGGATAAATGGTGTTACTAGCTGTTAGATAATCAGACCAGAATGGATTCTGAGTTGAAGTTTTTTTATTTCACATTCACACTTTATGATAGTTTAATACATCCAGATAATGAAAACATTTTCGTTAAGGAGTATGGCTATCAATTTCAAATCATACAAAATATATTGCGATTGGTTACAGTTTTCCCGAGAAACTCCAGTCCTATTCCAAATACTTAACATATATTTTTCCCCAAAATGCCTGTTTATTTTTTACTGACAAAATTTGATCTCAAAACTATTTGTGTAAAAAAGGGGTGGGGGATTGGTGTATTCCAAAAGAAAACAAAAACATTATCACGTTCTGTTATTTTTTCTGTCTATTCTTTAAAGCATTCTTGCTATTTTCTATGCATAAACGTTCATATCAATTTTCTGAAATGACGCATATTTCCCAATCGCAAAGGTCATTGCCCATTTCCCAGAATGATGAAGGAAAAACAACGTGGTTCTTATAGATTTAGTTGATATAACATGTATATATGCCCAGCACTTATTTAGATGACAAGTTTACTTTTTTTAATTTCTAAACTATATCAGCCGTATTTAATCAAACAGATTAAGTTCAAGAATGAAGTTCGAGCCGTTATAAAATACCATACATACTCCTATATTTTCCATTCAGAACCTAGACGTTGTCCTGTCGGAGGTCCGAGGTAAAGAAAAACATCCTGGGGTTACTTTCATTGTCATCAGTATCAACCAATCGCCTCCCACACACGAAGGAAAACGTATCATGCATATGGCATACGAACACCTCAGAGACCAAGGTTGGAATACTGCCCATTACCTTACTTTTGGAGTAGGCATTGAACTTGCCTCACGAATTTCTGACCATCTTGAAAGGCAGCTGATAGGTGGTTTTCGACTGATATACGATTACCTGGGTAGATTCGTTAACTGTGACAGGCGACAGCCTATTCCAGAAACCTTTGAAGAATTTGCAAAGAAAGTTGACCTGAACAACTCGATAACAAGCTTTCTGTGTGATGCCTTTGGTGCTGGTGACGAAACAAAACAAGAAATGGAAACTGAAGTCGAAAATCCCGACGATCAAAACAAGTCGAATCTTGCGAAACTATTTAAATGTACCCTTATCAGAAGTTACCTATCACAGAAATTTCCACGGGTTTATAAAATAGTGGACGCCTTAATGGCGGAGAACCAGTTTGAAACGAGATTTGCTGTTTCGATATCAAACAAGAGTTACGAGTTCATCAAGCACGCCATTCAACATTGCCATGGACGTGACATTTCACAGTTAGAAGAAAGAAGAGTTAAGAAACGAAAAGGCACTGTAAAACATTACCTGAAGCCTGTGTCTTACAAGTGGCTGGTTTGGAAGGTTCTGGGTGACATCTCCAAAGTGATTCACGACGTGGAACAGTCGTGCCGGGCTGCGCAACGCTTCATCATTTCCATGGAGAAGATGATATTCGAGATTGAGGGCTGTATGGAGCAGACAATCACAGAGAAGTTCGAAGCCCAGCTCGAGAAATGCCCGGAGGTGCCCCCACACATTCGCGAGGAATTGCTAAGGTATATCTTTCTTAGAATTTCAAGCTGATGAAACACATGTTGCTTTTTTACGAAGATTAAATTTCCTTATAAAGCAATCCAAAAGGAAGAAATTAGTCTTACAAATTGTGTTTTTTTCTGAATCGTTTTAAAATTGTTGTTTATGCCAGGACTTAAAAACTTTACAAGACCTCATTTCTATGACATGCGTTTTTTTTTGTAGACTGAAATCGGTTTACTCAATTGGAACTATCTACAACGATTTTGTTATCAACATCAAGAGTGAGCAGCTGCAGAGGGAAGGTCAACCACCTGAGGCACATGGTCAACCACCTGAGGCACATGGTCAATCACCTGGGGCCCATGGTCAACCACCTGGGACCCATGGTCAACCACCTGGGGCGCATGGTCAATCACCTGGGACGCATGGTCAACCACCTGGGACGCATGGACAAACTGAGGAACCAGGTGTGCCAGTACAGGGAAAACAGGAGCCGATGGATGTCGACCCTTGGAGCGTATCGAACATTCTACACTCATCCGATTACTACAGGAAAACAGTTGAGGAGATAACATCTTTAATGCGCGGTTGTAGTCCGCGCGTCCCGTGGACCATACAGGTGGTCTCCCAGTCATTCACAAATTATGTGGAGTTCCTATACGAGCAAGGCCGATCGATATTTCCAAAGAATGAGTGGCGCTACCAGGGGACCCTCGGATGTTTCGTCCTGGGCAGTGACCATAAACTGTATGCATTGACATGTGCTCATGTGGTTAACAGTGATGACCCGGGGCGGAGGGTTTGGATTCCAGACAACAACAATAGCTTGAAAGTGTTAGGGACGTGGGTCTCTGACTTGACGGTCTCAAGTGGAAGCGTCGAGAACTTACCATTGATTGACATCGCAGCCGTAAGGGTGGAGGATGACTTACAACAGGACTGCAATCCCCACCTCCTCGATGAAGATGGCATAAATTGCAGGTCAAAGTTTTACGACGGTCCACATGTTTCCCTGCGCGGGAAGCAAGTGTTTAAGTACAGCTCTGGTTCTGACCTCACCTCTGGAATCGTCGTGTCAACTGACCTGTGTCTGAGCGGCCCCAACGCATCAAACCAGTACTTAGTCATTGTCGACTGTGAGCAAGGGCGAGCTGGTCAGCAGCCCTTTGCCGTCCCCGGGGATAGTGGTGCGGTGGTGTGCATGCAGCGAATGGTATCAAATGTGGTGTACAGGGACACAAATGAGCCCCGCCTGTTTGCCCTGTCGATGATTAATGCGGGAGACATGAAGATTCACGGTGATGAAGATGACAACGGGCAAATCTTATCATTCTGCTTGAAAAGAGGCATAAACAGTTTGACCAATCGCGATAGACACACATTCAACAATATCGCATTCAAGTTTGCTTGATAATGTTTCAAAACACGACTTTTAACCATTTCTGTGCCAAGCACTAGTTGGCGTTTTCATCCCTTCAATATGTGATAGCTCTTGTTTATTTTTATTATATATAAATATTCCGAACTGATGTTGCACTTTACAGGAATTATTCATATCCCAATAAGTTTACTTGATTAAGCATATGTCTTAGTATCCGTTGCATTCCTCTATATCCTAACTATTTAAGTGCGAAACGGTCTATTTACGGCTGTCCGTGATGCTTTGAACATAAATACATGTGTTTTAAATGTACATGAAAAGTCAGCTTTTCGATCACATTATATCGTCATTGCTCGATCCTTTGAGATGTTTTATATTTTGCGTACACACAGTAAACGTACATAGATTTCCCAAAGGATGTTTTAAATAAGTATGGATGCGTCTTCTAACAATTTGTGAACTCCAATTTTGAACGATTGATTGGTGTAGGATTATATAATTTGAACCCATGAAAATAATAGTGTAAAAGGTGTCAAAGTACATACTAGTAGCTTTTTTCGTCGATGAAATAATGAAATACAAAGACAAAGTATAATTGTAATTATATTTTTATTAGAAAATATTTGATGTTATGGTATTTCTATATTGTTTTATGGGCCGAAGGCCTTTCTTTACAAATATTGTTGTTAAATTGAATTTGTTGAATACCTTTTTAATAAGCTCGCTTTTTTGTTTAGCTAAATATATTGTATTTAACACATATGATGCACCAGATTTCAACATTAAATTACAATTACGCCATTATATTTATACTCGTATATGACATATTGAAACAGATTAAAACATATTAAAACAAAATCAGAGCTTATAATCGGCTTTTTCCGAATAACATTTGATATAGACACAAACACACACATTTATTTTCGGTAGAAATACGTAAAGCCTTGGTGCAACTTAGGATTAAATCATTAGAGAACAAAAATAAAGGTGAGTTTATAACTATGATAGAGTCTCATATAATATCCGATATATTCCCGAGGTCCACACGATGTTTTATTAAAAAAGAAATATATGGGAAATAGCAACAAAATTCCAAACTGATTAAATGACTTACTATATGCTAATGAGGCAGATACGTGGGCGGAGCATAGCATCAATGTTGTTGAGTGAAAAATCGCAGATAGGTGCTCGTTTATGTGTTTGCATTATGCACTTTTTGTGTACAGTATATCGAAATAAAGTGCGGCAAATTATTAGAAGTGTTAAAACTAAGATACTTGAAGCTGGAACCCTTCATCAAATGTTGATATTTGCTCAAATATCGTCTTTGAATACCACATTGATTGACATTATCACGTGATGTTATAAATGTATTGTGGGGAATACGTTTCTAATGTTGTTAGAACTTGTGTCAAACCCTTTTGCTTTTTGTATACTCTATATCATTGTTGTAAATACCGATCAGGTTGAAAGAAAAAAGGCAATTAAATATGTTTAAATCATGTAATTAATGTATGATCAAAATATCTTACATAAAAATGCAAATCATAAGTATATGAATCAACATAGAATTTAAGGTGTTCAGAATGACACGTGATATGCAAATTTCGTAATGACGTTGTGTGCGCTGAATTTAGATTAAACTGTCGGTTTTGTTGCATTTTGTAACTGCATTTTTTATCATTCTGAGGATTAAAAGGTTAAAAATGTTAAGAGAAGCTGTTTGGATATACTTACAAAAAATAAGTTTATATCACATAATGGGACTTTATTTTTATTTAGTTATAACGAAATATTGTTTTGTCACCTCAAGGTAACGGGAAAAGTATTTTGTTATAACGGAGATAATTAATAGCAGTAAGAGTAGGTTATTATTTATTTTGAATTCAATAAATGTTCATTGCATGACGATATATTTACACAATATATGGTACACAATAAAGAAACTGAAGCCGTTCTATGTGGCGTTGTTTACGGTCATATAATAAAGGACTTGCAAAGGGTTTTGGTCCACGAGTTTTTCAAACATCAGTTACGGCTCTTTCCTAGTGAAGGTTAACAAACAAGAGATAAGGGAGAGAGAACAAAGATTGTCCTTTATGAATTTGTTTTAACGATATAGAGGACTATGGGAATGTTCTACATAAACATATACTCGACAAACACAAAACACAAATGCTTTGTGTAAAAATTGTTCAACAACTTAAACAAAAACGTATAATCTTTTCAAGTGTACATTCCGCCGCTTATTTGAACCGAGCCCCTGAGCTGACATCAACACAGATCTTTTTTCGGGAGAAATACTTATCATATTTCGTTGAAACGAAATCTGAAAGGATTATTTTGCTATAATTTATATTATTTCGACATCTTTGTTCCTTTTCTCTTCCCAAAACTTTTTCAATTTATATCAAAATATTACAGGATCACATGGAATCAAATTTACATATATTCCTGTATCGTATAGACAATGGTAGAAACGTACGGCACACGTACCTGTTCAATCGGTTCCCTGCGTACATGTTAAACCGGTTATTACCAACTTTTTACATTATCAAATTCCATGGAAATCTATAGGTGCAACGAACATATCAATGTCTATCATATGCATGAAATTTATATTCCGAAAATAACGTATTCGATACGCCTAAATGTGGAATAAGAATATTAACGACATTGTCCTCCACCGACAAATACAAACAAATATTTATTTTACTTTCTTTGGTTTATTCAAGAAATGTACACTTAATGTGTATATGATATATAAGCAGATCTCGCTACACGTTTGGTTATATACACTTATAGGGTTTGTTAAGTACATTTTTATTATGTAATATGGTTTGCAAATATAAATGTCTTAATCTTCATGTTTGTTGGTCATATGCCTTCTCAATGATGCTTGGTGCTTATAGGCCTTGCCACACACTGTGCATGCGAAGTACTTTCCGTCACCGTGAGTCTTTAAATGCTCCCGCATTTTAGTTTGTGCTACGGTTTTATGTCCGCAAAGATCACAATATATGTTCTTTTTCACTTCCCTCTCTTCTTCGATGTTGGAGTAGATCTCCTCTTGTGGCAAATTACTGACACATTTTACACACACGAAAGTGCGTTCTTCGTCATGGACACTGCATCTGAAATGAAGGCAGCCATGTAAACGAAACGACAGTGTGATATCAGTCGTGTATTGTTATTACCTCGACAGTTAGTATTAAGGCATGCATTATATAAACCATTAAGTTTATGAATCATAATTTAAAGTAAAGTTCGGATTCACGTGACGTATATTGTGAGAGGAACATATGTTTACCCGTGTTTGAAATGGAAATCATTTCCCGCAACAAGTAAACGACAGGGTCCCATAATGCCTTTTCACGTCAATGACAAGATTTCGATTATACTTGAAGATCTCCCCTCACTGACCACAGAAACTGCCAGGTATTGTCTAAAATATGATACTCCTGTGATATGATTGACGATAGATGTTTTTCTCCCACCTCAGAAAAGTAGATCCAAAACTTTGAGCATGCTAGAAATTCTTATCTTGCCCACGGGCAAAGATAAAACAAGTACCCGTATGGAACTCCTTTTCTATTGTCATCACCTCCCTTGTTGAAGACCGTCATCTCATGGAAACCTTGTCTGGTGGCAATATTTAAAATCAAAATTAATTATGTCTCGCTTCAAATGGAACCATAAAAAAGCATCTACCATGCCCGCTCGTGTAAGATAGGTTCGATATACCTATTTTACACTCTCGGTCATGGGAGATACTAATAGTATCGAGTGAGTGTAAGTATTCAATTCATTTTGTGACTATCTATACTACTTTAAGTTCGAGTTTTATGAAGGCAATCAGAATATACATTCTATATCGCACTTCTGTCAATCATATGGTGATTTTATTATTGCTTTCACTGATAGCATTTGTTCGAAATTTATTTCACTCAATCCGATAAACTTTTTCTATTCAGACGTATCCTAAATTGTTTAAATGATACAATCATTATTGGTAAATATAATATATTGACAAGACACACATTCTATAATTTAAATGTTAGATCCCCTGTCTTGAGGCACAATGCCAGGAGGTACTGAACAAGGGACCGCACAAAAAGACTAACAATACATGCATCACAATATTTCAAAAGCAGAGACATCGAAGGTGGATTTCAGTACATGTTCAGTTGCGATATATCTATCAAAATTCAGAAAAAGTTACATTTGGCGTTATTTTTGGCAGAGTCCTAGTATATATGCTCGAAATAATTCGACTAACACTGAGTTAAAATGCTTTACTACTCGTATGTTTTTGTATGAAATTATGAATAGTATTGCTATGATAACTCAATGTCTAAATGATAAATATATATCTGAATTATTTATTGTTATATTATTTGACAAATTACAGTAGCACCTTTAAATACTATTGCTGGGGGTGTTTGGACAGTAGCCTGGGGCACGTGTGGTTGACAGTAGTAAGGATCAACCCTACAACAACCAAAACTATGTCCATTTCTGAGTTCGATAACCTCAGCAATTGCATCGCTTCATAACTGCAACACTATTCAAGCAATTTATTTCTTATATACACCCCACCCCCACAATTATGGCATAGAATGATGGAGTATGACGTCGACGTTCACAACGTTGAATTTTAAAGTCGATCAACGTATTTTTTCATCACCCAAAATACATATGTACATTTTTTTACACATATATATTGTGCTATGAAAATGATTAATAATTTGACTAACACTCTACTATTTTTTAACATCATTGTTATTATAACTTAAAAAACCATTGTTGTATTTGTATTAATGAAAGTCTTTTGAAACAAGTAGTATATCTGTCATGTGATGTTTTACATCTGTATGCTCATGTTCCTGGCCTCTTACTTTATGTTTGTGATTGTTTGGATGCCGATAAGGGACTTTGTAATCTAATAATCTGTAATCTAAGTCAAAATAATCGTATATTATATCCCGTTGTCTTACATAATTTATATAAATCTGAATACCACTTTATGTTATGTTACCTTCTCCATTTTACTCTGATTTACATATTTCCAGATTATAGATATATGTTTATAATGTAATGTAACTTGTTTTAGCAGAATGTTCACTTAACCCCTTTTAAACATAAAAATAAACATTTGAAGATTATCAGCTTGGCTACTTTCCATCTATAGAGGTTTTGAAGCTGGATGGTTTGTAATTTGAAAACAAACTTGCTAAACAAGCTATATCTTCTTGACCTTACTTTTCACCGCATTGCTTGCACTTGAACAAGTATTTTCTTCCAAATTTTTAAACGAATTTACAAACAATTCAAACAAAGTGGTCACTTTTCGAATACAACGTTATTTGAATTATTGGTAATTCGCTTTCGAGTACAAAGTGTCATGATCCATTTTGAATGCAAAAATGATACTGTGGCCAATATACTGTAATTCGTTTAATGTATAATGAACATTACAACATTGTACATTTTATAAATGTAACATAAATATATAATTGAGGCTATCACACGTTAAGGTTCCAATTTCTACAGTTTAACTGGCTTTAAACGTATGTTCTGTAGGTGCACAAGCGATTCCCAACACAGACACAAGACACACTCTCGGTGTAAGTACACTCGGGCAGTTATTACATGTAATGATGGTACATATCTGGCAGTATTCATAAACTATTTACATCATGATAAATCATCGTCATCGAACAAATCCTCTGAATCACGTAGTATCACAATGCACTCCCCGTGAAGGTAGGCTTTGGACGGTCCTAGGTGCAGCTCTTGTGGGACAGATGTCCGTTCACAGTCTTCAACAATCTGTACTCGGGAGGGCGCGGTATCATTACTCCGATGTGACGCATATTTACTTTTATTGCCATGATTGTTCCGCTCTACACCATTTAATTGATCCTTTGCATGCTTTTCCTGTGGATGCAGTATAATGATTCAATAATGAGGATGTCTTTCGACGACACTTTGTATAACACACTGAACTCAATAACAACATAACATTATAACATTTGATAAACACAAAAATGTTGGTTTAAAAAAGGTCCAACCCAGTGAGAGAATAACATAATGTACAAACGATGTTTAGCTATTTTGAAGGATTGTTTTTTGTTTCTTTTTATTTTTACTTTTTTGAGGGGTGAACTGACAAATGCTCATATGGTAACCGAGTACTTACTCCAAATCTATATAGGCAGTGAGCGAGGTGATGTATGGGGTCTCTAGGCCGCAACTCCACAATCTCGACCAGGATGGGTGGCAGGCACTCCTTCATAAGGAGCTGGAGCCGCGCGGCGTAGGCTTCCCCTTCCCGTCCTGCAATAGTCAAATCAACCGGGTGTAACCGTAATTATAATGAATATAGAATAATCCACAAAGACATGTAAAGCTACAAATAAATGATGACAGAAATGTAATATACTTTTTTATATAGATTAAAAACATAATTAAAGTGTACTATTACACGTGTTTGGTTGAAGTTATATATATTTCACACCATTAAACATTAAACAGAATTCCAAACGTACATCTAAATGTTTGGGTCTTAATTTTGTTATATTTTTTCAACCAAGTCTGACTCCAAATGCATGTTTGGTAAGCTTTTATTATTATTATTATTATTATTATTATTATTATTATTATTATTATAATGCCGGAATAAAATAGAACATTTATTATTTACTTGGGCATGTACCTTGGGTGTGCTCGCCGCTCCCCCGGAGAGGCCAAACATTAATGCTTGCAAGATTTAATTTAAATAGAAAAGGAGAAGAGAATACAATAAATCAAAACAATTTTCCAAAACACAGCTTAGTTATGGAATACATGGAGAAGGGAAAACATACACACACAAAACAACAACAACAACAACAAAAACAACAACAACAACAACAACAAAAACAACAACAGATACATATTTACGCATACATGTACATGTACATGTATGCAAAATTCTTCAGGGTATAAATTAAATTTAATATATTGAATTAAACTGATTATTTAAAAAAAAATATTTCGAAAGCTGGTGTCTCTCAGATATGCAACAATAACACAACTGGAACAATGTCTATACTGTTTATGTTTAATGCACAATATACATGTTGTATGTAAATTGTGTGTCCCTTATCTATAATATGATTATATTATATACATACATTGTAGAGCAAATGACCTCATTATTAAAGATAATGAAAAATAATGTCATGTTTCAGCATCCACATACCTGTTCCGTCATTTCCACCTGCCATCATAGAGATGTTTAGCATCCATCATCATTTTCATGGTAGTAAATGATAAAAAACATGCGTTAATTGATATTTAAGTGGTATACCTTACTAACTCAATTTGATTGGCTGTTGCTATAAACTAAAGGGAGGCCACATTATAAATATGGAGGTTAAACCCCAAAATAATTTATTTAGATAAAGAATAAGAAAAGTAGATCTTTTTGTCATAAATTTTACTATGAATTTTATACTTATATTTTATGAATAGGAAAAAAGAGCTTGTTAATCATAAATGGAAATTTTGAAAATTGATATTTGTAAACAAGTTGAATTATCTTTCTTGACCACTCTTTCATAAGAAGATACCGAAAATGAAAGTAGAATACACATTTATATTGTTATTGCAAGCTTTTATAGGTCTTGCTGAGGAAAAATGTTCAGCAAATGACCCAGAAAGTTGTAAAGATGGTGACGAGGGAGGACATGCGAAATCCAAATATGCAAAGGGTATGTACAATGTCCTATTCCAAAAAATCCCAAACCACATTTTAACACGAACTATGTACTTATTACTATATTAGTGCTTACAGATATTCTGATGTGGCAAATCACATAATTTCCTTTAGAATCAGAGAAAGACATGAATACAACGTCAGTCTTATGCACCAGTCAATTGTATCCACAGCCCCACCAGGTCCGGGGAATAGCGGGGACTTTGACTTTCGGTCCAGTCAACCCCGGGTAAAATCCCCGTCCTGCGGGGACAAACTGATGGTCAAATCCCCGCCATATACCCCCGCACCCCAGGGAGCCTAAGTAAGGCCCATTCCCCGCTATATTTTGCGCGAAGACAAATCCACCTCATTCACCCGGCACTGCGGGGCCACCTGAAAGGTAAAAACACGGCCCATTTCCCCGGCTATCCCCGGTATAACCCCGGACCTGGGGGGCCGTGGTTACAATTGACTGGTGCATTATTTCATAAATTTAAAATATGGATAATCCAGGCTTTATCAGGTCTTGCAGTCAGTGCTAAATGGTTTTTCAATCTTGGTTGTATGGTCTTAATCAAGACTGTAAATTCATTTAGTCTTCCACCAAATAACTGTCAGTTATTGACATTTGTCTTACTCTTAGTAATTTTGCACTGACAATAAATTTTTATCTTAAATTTCTCTAACATGTATTGCACTACTGTATACCAGTTTGGTGGAAATCACATGGATTAAGCCCTACCCGGTAATTTGGATTAATCTGTTCATGGTTGATGATTCAGTAAATGTTTCCTTGTTTTCAGGGACCAACACAAAATGGAATAACTACTTAGAAAAAATAGAACAGGCAGTTTTAGAATACACAGACTGCAACCAGGACGACTGTTCCTGTCATGCTAGGTGACATGTTTTGTTAATTAAGGATAACAACATAAGTGGCACACATGTTAAAGCAAAATATACATTGCATTTACAGATGACATTTCAATCTTGTCTTTGACTAAAGTTCAGAAATTACTGAATACATATTTTCAGTTTGATTTCTCCCCTGGTTTACTGTGTGATTTATCCCCTGGTTTACAGTGTGATTTATTTCCTGGTTTACAGTGTGATTTAATCCCTGGTTTACAGTGCTATTTGTCCCCTGGTTTAGTGTATGATTGATCCTTTGTTTTAAAGTATGATAGACACTGACCTGGGAGTGTGGGAGGATAGTGGAATCTCTAGGGAGAATCTGGAGTCGGCAAAGCAGCGGGGTACCCATTACCAGATAATCAACCACAAATTGTACAGGGAAAAAGATTGCATGTTTCCAGCAAGGTGAGATTTGAGGGGATAGGTTTGATTAGGGGGTTATTTCATCAGAGTTCTAAACTAGTGTTTGGTAAAAAATACCCACATTTTATTAAAATGCTTGAAGCAGCAGTAGGGATATACAGTTATAAACATTTTTTAGATGTAACATTACTGACAAGTACTACATAACTAATAAATTTTATCATTTTGTTTATATTAACATATGTACAGACAAAATTTATGCTAGTGTCATAACTTAGAATGCGTTTTTGCCTCACAATGTGTTGATCTGTTTGTGTGCCTTCAGATGCAGTGGCGTGGAGCACTTTATCCTGGAGATAATCAAGAAGCTGCCCGATATGGAGTTTATCCTGAACACACGTGACTGGCCCCAATCTTCCCGGTACCAGGATCCCCTCCCCGTCTTCTCATTCAGCAAAGTGGTAAGGTGGCAGACTTGCCTTGGTCAAGGTGCTGTGCCTGCATTCAAATACAACTTTTATATCTTGTGGAAATAAACACATTCCAAAAGGGGAGATATTATTCATTAGTTAAACATTTTCAAGAACAGATTTGATATTTTTTGGATGTTTTGTTTAATGAAAAATCAAACAGTTAAGAGCTGGTTAAAATCTTTCAATGTAAAAAAATATGATTTGGTGTATGTCATTGAGACCTATGTGCTTGTGTTAAGACTTGGTGGTCAGCTCAGTTATGAACGTTTCAGGCGAAACAGAACTGGGACATCATGTATCCAGCTTGGACCTTCTGGGAGGGAGGCCCTGCAGTGTGGCCCATCTATCCAACAGGGCTGGGACGCTGGGATGAACAACGGGAAATTATACCAAGGTAAGGAAAACTGCCCTTCCTTGACTTATTTTCCTAGGTCATGTTCATACACACAAAATGTGTGAGGACAATATCACGCATATCAACAAAAGAAAAATACTTAAATCAATGTAATTTAATGCAATAATGCATATTTAACTCATCCAAATTTAGAAGAAAAACAAGTTGAGGTATTGTCAAAGTTTTGGTGTTGGCATTAGCGGCATCATTAATTGTACAAAACCTTTAACCATGGCGAAACTCATGTATAGCAATGTGCATAACTCATGCCTTGATCATTATTGAGTTATGCCCCTTGTTTAACTGAAAAAAACAAGAACGGAGTATACTGATGCGTGTTGGAATTTCCTCCATGGCTCTCTTGTTTGTAAACTACTCTTGCTTATTTTTGACTGATAATTCATCTAGAGCTGCGAAGAAATGGCCCTGGGAAAAAAAGCATAACAAGGGATATTTCCGGGGCTCACGGACAAGTGCAGAACGGGACCCTCTCATTCGCCTGTCTCGTGCAGAACCAGACCTTGTTGATGCAGAATACACGAAAAACCAGGCATGGAAGTCACTTGAGGTATCTTGACATACTAGTATTTATTCCACTATCTGAGATGTGAAAAATATCTGTAGAAATAGAAGAAAAGTAAAGCATATGGACACAAAATTTCAAAACAGAAAGCTGCCTTTATAATACCATTAATGGATAACTTTTCATTATAAACGTATTGTTTAATAGATTGATTAACGTCTTAATGTGAATTTATTATGCCCCCTTTTGAAAAAAGTGGGGTATATTGTTTTGCACATGTCGGTCGGTCGGTCGGTCGGTCGGTCGGTCGGTCTGTCGGTCGGTCGGAATACCAAATGGTTTCCGATCAATAACTTGAGAACGCTTTGACCGAGGGACCTCATACTTGGTATGTGTATTGGTCATCACCAGCAGATGAACCCTATTGATTTTGAGGTCAGTGGGTCAAAGGTCAAGGTCAGTGTGACCTTTACATGAAAAACGGTTTCCGATCAATAACTTGAGAACGCTTTGACCCAGGAACCTCATACTTGGTATGTGTATTGGTCATCACCAGCAGATGAACCCTATTGATTTTGAGGTCAGTGGGTCAAAGGTCAAGGTCAGTGTGACCTTTACATGAAAAACGGTTTCCGATCAATAACTTGAGAACGCTTTGACCCAGGAACCTCATACTTGGGAGGTGTATTGGTCATGACCAGCAGATGAACCCTATTGATTTTGAGGTCAGTGGGTCAAAGGTCAAGGTCAGTGTGACCTTAACATGAAAAACGGTTTCCGATCAATAACTTGAGAACGCTTTGACCCAGGGACCTCATACTAGGTAGGCTTATTGGTCATGACCAGCAGATGAACCCTATTGATTTTGAGGTCAGTGGGTCAAAGGTCAAGGTCAGTGTGACTGTAAGCTGAAAAAAGGTTTTCTGATTGTCCATATTTTATTTTCTTATATAGTAGACAGTAGAAATTTATATGTCACTAAATGCATGAGTTGAAGTATCAGTTTTCAGTGAACATCTAGTTTAATTATGCCCCCCTTCGAAGCAGAGGGGTTATATAATTGCTTTGCACATGTCGGTCGGTCTGTTGGAAGACCAAAGCTTGTCCGAGTGATAACTCAACAATTCCCGGACCTATGGTCATCAAACTTGACATGAAGATTAGGTATGACCAGTAGATGACCTGCCTCATATGCATCCAATGACAAATCAGCTGTCATTTCAGTCCATGCATATTTCATTCAATTGTCCAAATATTTCTGGCAACTTGGCGCTCAGGGGGCATAATGTTTGACAAACATCTCTTGTTTAGCATTTAGTTATCAATACAGTTCCTGTTTGGTTTCAGGATACCTTGGGTAAAGAGCCAGCAAAAGAAATAAGATTAGAAGATCATTGTGATTACAAGTAAGTTTGTACTGTTGCAGGTTTGTACCTTAGACACCATTTCAGACCATAATACAGTATAAAAAAGTATCTCGGATTTTACTGAAAACATTTCATTACTCATAAACCTGGTTTTTAAAGTGAAAACCAGGACACAAGGTTATAAGATTGGGTTGTGTCTTTGAGCATGCATGCGGATTGGGATGGCGTCTACAATTTGTGTCCGGGCTGTTACTTGGCAATGCATATGGGAATTTTAAAACAACATTGCAAAAATGTTCACCATGACAAGATGTTGTGTCACCTGCAAAACCCAGTCTTGGTCCAAGGTAAAGGTCACACTTTTAACCAATAACCCTGTTGTATTTTGGTTTGTCCGAGCTATAATTTGGCAATGCATTGGGATATTTAAAAAAAAGAGTAAAAAAAAGTAATTTGGCTTGTGAACACTTTGTATTAGACTTAGAAATTCTATTTAAAGTTTAAAGCACACATAAGTTGATATATTGGCAACTACTTGATGGATTGCATTGAAACTTCTTAATAATAACACTTCCTTAATTAAACAAATTAGATAAGTCTCATTTGCTTATTATGCAACTTATTGCCCTGTATAATTCTGGTTTAGGTTTTGCATCAACTCTGTATTTTAGTAATTGCTGAATGATTTTGGCTTTAAATTTTACCAAAATCTTTGCAGGCATCATTCTAATCAAATTTTATAGTGATCCATGCATGTTTTACCAATACTTTCCATCCTTAAACTCATAAGTGTCAAATGTTAAAACACACCATCTCCATGACAGCTCTTGTTTGGGTTGTCCTGGTTTTAGCTCAGACATGCATATGGTATTTAAAAAAAAAAATGGCTCAAATGTTCACCTTCTTAAGAACAAATGTTTACTTCAAGTAGCTTGCCTGTCGCCTGAGCAATGCCAATGTTAAAATAAGACTTAAGAATATAAACATTATGATATTTAATTCAGCAACCTTTCGCTGAACAATTTTCCATTCAGCATCAGGCAGAAAATAGTTGGTCACCAACACAACTCAATCATGTATCATGCATAATCAGTTACCCTTGTCCATCAGTATGCCTTTCTGTATTCCAAGCCAAATATTTATGTAATATACAAACATGTATTCCAGGTACTTGTTCAACTTCCGTGGCGTGGCTGCAAGTTTCCGGTTCAAGCACCTGTTTCTGTGTGACTCTGTGGTGTTCCATGTCGGGGAGGATTGGCTGGAGTTCTTCTACCCGGCAATGAAACCCTGGGTACACTATATACCAGTGAGACAGGACCTTAATGATGTCAAGTGAGTGACAAGGCTGAGTTTTAGGTAGAGGCCAGATCCTCTAACTATTAGTAGTTACTTTCAGTGAAGCCCAGGGTCAACTATACACACCCTGCAATGATAGCCCCGGGTCCATTATTTATACCCCACAATCAAGCCCTGGGTCCACTATTCATACCCCACAATCAAGCCCTGGGTCCACTATTCATACCCCACAATGAAGCCCAGGGTCCACTATGCATACCCCACAATGAAGCCCGGGGTCCACTATTCATACCCCACAATGTAGCCCAGGGTCCACTATGCATACCCCACAATGAAGCCCTGGGTCCACTATTCATACCCCACAATGAAGTCCTGGGTCCACTATTCACACCCCACAATGAAGCCCTGGGTTCCCTATTCATACCCCACAATGAAGTCCTGGGTCCACTATTCATACCCCACAATGAAGCCCTGGGTCCACTATTCATACCCCACAATGAAGCCCTGGGTCCACTATTCATACCCCACAATGAAGCCCTGGGTCCACTATACATACCCCACATGAAGCCCTGGGTCCACTATTCATACCCCACAATGAAGCCCTGGGACCACTATGCATACCCCACATGAAGCCCTGGGTCCACTATTCATACCCCACAATGAAGCCCTGGGTCCACTATTCATACCCCACATGAAGCCCTGGGTCCACTATTCATACCCCACAATGAAGCCCTGGGTCCATTATACATACCCCACATGAAACCCCGGGTCCACTATTCATACCCCACAATGAAGCCCTGGGTCCACTATTCATACCCCACATGAAACCCTGGGTCCACTATTCATACCCCACAATGAAGCCCTGGGTCCCCTATGCATACCCCACATGAAGCCCTGGGTCCACTATTCATACCCCACAATGAAGCCCTGGGTCCATTATACATACCCCACATGAAACCCCGGGTCCATTATACATACCCTGCAGTGAAGCCCTGATTGAACTATATATATATCCTGCAATACAGCCCTTCGGCAACTAGATATAACCTACAATGAAGCCCTGGGTCCACTATGTATTTCCCAGGAATGAAGCCATAGGTTTATTATAACTTCCCTGCAATGACAAAAGCTGATTGAATCCCTGTTTTCATTAAGAACCTGTGTGACAGATGCTCAATGAATCCCTGTTTCCACTGTATATACCTGTGTGACAGATGCTCAATGAAGCCCTGTATCCACTGTATATACCTATGTGACAGATGCTCAATGAATCCCTGTTTCCACTGTATATACCTGTGTGACCAATGCTCAATGAATCCCTATAACCACTGTATATACCTGTGTGACAGATGCTCAATGAATCCCTGTTTCCACTGTATATACCTATGTGGCAGATGCTCAATGAATCCCTGTTTCCACTGTATATACCTATTTGGCAGATGCTCAATGAATCCCTATAACCACTGTATATACCTATGTGACAGATGCTCAATGAATCCCTGTTTCCACTGTATATACCTATGTGACAGATGCTCAATGAATCCCTGTTTCCACTATATATACCTATGTGACAGATGCTCAATGAATCCCTGTTTCTACTGTATATACCTGTGTGACTGATGCTCAATCAATCCCTGTTTCCACTGTATATACCTGTGTGACCAATGCTCAATGAATCCCTGTTTCCACTGTATATACCTGTGTGACCGATGCTCAATGAATCCCTGTATCCACTGTATATACCTATGTGACAGATGCTCAATGAATCCCTGTTTCCACTGTATATACCTATGTGACAGATGCTCAATGAATCCCTATATCCACTGTATATACCTGTGTGACCAATGCTCAATGAATCCCTGTTTCCACTGTATATACCTATGTGACAGATGCTCAATGAATCCCTGTATCCACTGTATATACCTATGTGACAGATGCTCAATGAATCCCTGTATCCACTGTATATACCTATGTGACAGATGCTCAATGAATCCCTATATCCACTGTATATACCTATGTGACAGATGCTCGATGAATCCCTATATCCACTGTATATACCTGTGTGACAGATGCTCAATGAATTCCTGTTTCCACTATATATACCTATGTGACAGATGCTCAATGAATCCCTGTTTCCACTGTATATACCTATGTGACAGATGCTCAATGAATCCCTATAACCACTGTATATACCTGTGTGACAGATGCTCAATGAATCCCTATATCCACTGTATATACCTGTGTGACAGATGCTCAATGAATTCCTGTATCCACTGTATATACCTGTGTGACAGATGCTCAATGAATCCCTGTATCCACTGTATATACCTGTGTGACAGATGCTCAATGAATTCCTGTATCCACTGTATATACCTATGTGACAGATGCTCAATGAATCCCTATATCCACTGTATATACCTGTGTGACAGATTTTCAATGAATCCCTGTTTCCACTACATATACCTATGTGGCAGATGCTCAATGAATTCCTGTTTCCACTGTATATACCTATGTGACAGATGCTCAATGAATCCCTGTATCCACTGTATATACCTATGTGGCAGATGCTCAATGAATCCCTGTTTCCACTGTATATACCTATGTGACAGATGCTCAATGAATTCCTGTTTCCACTGTATATACCTGTGTGACAGATGCTCAATGAATCCCTGTTTCCACTGTATATACCTATGTGACAGATGCTCAATGAATACCTGTATCCACTGTATATGCCTATGTGACAGATGCTCAATGAATCCCTGTATCCACTGTATATACCTATGTGACAGATGCTCAATGAATCCCTGTATCCACTGTATATACCTATGTGACAGATGTTCAATGAATCCCTGTATCCACTGTATATGCCTATGTGACAGATGCTCAATGAATCCCTATATCCACTGTATATACCTATGTGACAGATGCTCAATGAATCCCTGTATCCACTGTATATACCTATGTGACAGATGCTCAATGAATCCCTGTTTCCACTGTATATACCTATGTGGCAGATGCTCAATGAATCCCTGTATCCACTGTATATACCTATGTGGCAGATGCTCAATGAATCCCTGTTTCCACTGTATATACCTATGTGACAGATGCTCAATGAATTCCTGTTTCCACTGTATATACCTATGTGACAGATGCTCAATGAATCCCTGTATCCACTGTATATACCTATGTGACAGATGCTCAATGAATCCCTGTTTCCACTGTATATACCTATGTGACAGATGCTCAATGAATCCCTGTTTCCACTGTATATACCTATGTGACAGATGCTCAATGAATCCCTGTTTTCACTGTATATACCTATGTGACAGATGCTCAATGAATTCCTGTTTTCACTGTATATACCTATGTAACAGATGCTCAATAAATTCCTGTTTTCACTGTATATACCTATGTAACAGATGCTCAATAAATCCCTGTTTCCATTATTCTGCAGGATAGCTTTTTACTCTTTATTGAATATGATCACAACCACTGAGATTTGAGCAATTATTGTGCATCTCTGTAAAATGGTAGCTTCTTCATTCACGAAAATGATTTTTATCGAATTTCAGAGAGTTGTTGCAGTTTGCAAAAGAAAATGATGAAGTTGTCCATGACATTGCAAAAAGGTGGGTTTGATAGGTATATGAACTTTATTTAAACGGTTGAACAAATTCAAAACATCCCTCACTTATTTGTCTACATGTGTACCTATATAGCCCCAATTACTTTTTGATATCAATGCAATATTTTTTTTTTTTTTAATGATTATATCCCTGTGAATTGTAGGTACATTTTAATTGTAAAATTTGTACCCATTTCATCAATTTATTGAGAGTGTCTAAATGTCTTCACTTTGCCTTTTATTGAAAAAGCCAATTATTAATCGTTGTGGTAAATATTATGCTGAAGAATCTATAACATAAGATTAACCTTAGATAAATGTAAACAATGGATTATGTGAAAGATTTTCAATACTCGATAAATTATCTACTGATTTCGCATCCTGTGCTTGTTTATAAAAAGATTAAAATAAGAAGAAATTAAATTTAAAAAAAAGTTTTGAAGGTTAACATGTTTTTATACCGCCACAAACGAAGTTTGAGGGGGTATATAGGAGTGAGCTTGCCGGTCAGTCGGTCGGTCGGTCTGTCGGTTTTCATGGTTTCCGGACGATAACTCATGAAAGGCTAGACAGATCTGAAAATTTTTTGGTACACAGGTGTAACATCAGAAGATACAGGTCAAGTTTGATATTGGGGCTGGTGGGGCCAAGGTCAAGGTCACTGTTACTAAAAATAGAAAAACGGTTTCTGGACATTAAATCATGAAAGGCTTGACAGATTTGAACAATTTTTGGTACACAGGTGTAACATCAGAAGATACAGGTCAAGTTCAATATTGGGGCTGGTGGGGCCAAGGTCAAGGTCACTGTTACTAAAAATAGAAAAACGGTTTCCGGATGATAACTCATGAAAGGCTAGACAGATTTGAACAATTTTTGGTACATGGTACACAGGTGTAACATCAGAAGGTATAGGTCAAGTTCGATATTGGGCTGGTGGGGCCAAGGTCAAGGTCACTGTTACTAAAAATAGAAAAACGGTTTCCGGACGATAACTCATGAAAGGCTTGACAGATTTGAACAATTTTTGGTACACAGGTGTAACATCAGAAGATACAGGTCAATTTCGATATTGGGGCTGGTGGGGCCAAAGTCAAGGTCACTGTTACTAAAAATACTCTGTCTATACATCTTTTAAGTTGTGTGTAGCGTGATTAATTGGACAAATTTAATATTCCCATCGAAATGGACAATCAAATATTGAATAGGAAATAATCAAAGATTTTACTAAATATTGGCATGAAAGTATCATGTATGTTTATTTCAAAAACTTTTTTTGCCTTGTTTGATTAATTTTACCTAACCTGTAGAATGACAAACAAATAAGTTTAAAAAGTAAATTAATTTTGTGTGTTTACAACACCAACTTGGGTATATATTTTATGCCTTTTTACCTTCTTGTATAACTATTACGTTTCATGAATATCAAGATTGATTATCATTATTAATTATCACCAATGTTGGATACCAATGGACGATCATCATACCATCACTTAGGTTCAGTCATGGTTGTTATATTGACAATTCCAGGGGACGACAGTTTATCTGGGACCACCTGCGAATGGAAGACGTGTCATGCTATTGGTTGAAACTGTTGAAGAGATACGCACGCTTGCAGGACTTCAAACCCACACAGAACAAGACCTTTATGCAGATCATGGCGAGATAAAACAATCCGGCGTTTAAATTCATTAATACAAACATTACATCCATGTTTTATGAGGATTTGTTACATTAACAGTAATTTAGCGAATATTTAATTGAATTTGTGCTTAAAAGCAATCACGTTCTAAGTGGACTGTAAAAGAGGCCATTGGCGTATGCAAATGTGAATGCCTATCTGTTGGATTTATCGTTGTGAGTGTGTTGTTTTGAAACTACACAAAGATTGTAAAGACCAATTGTATTGAATTTTTATTAGAATTACAAATCATTCCTGTGTTTTTGGAGGTGTCCGTTTTACAAACATTTATGTGTTTTTACAGTTGATAGCTGGTTTGTATACCATTTGCTCATTTTTGTAATGTTTATTATTAAAAATTCCATGTACTAATCATAGGCAAACATTCTCATATTGCCAATTGAACATGTACTTTCCACTATTAATGAAATAGATGAACATACATCGCGTTTACAATACAGTAGTGCCATTTCATGACAGTAATAGTGTTTGTGTTGTACATGTACTTTATTGATGTAGTGTATTATTGAATACCACCATGTCTTATTTTGTCCTACTCTTAGACATTTATAACATGTTTGTTTTTGATTTTTAATTAATTTGTAAAAAACACTGAATAAAGGACTATAAAATAAATAAAATAAAGATAGCAGAGATGTTTATGTCATGGTTTAACATGTCAGTTTTGCGCACATATTGTCAATGTCCCTGCCGGAACCTTTCGTTCATTGTGCGTGCACATAAAATAAATAGCTTAAATGTCACTCATATAATCAGATATGTTGCTATGAACAGTATCATGGTATGAAGTCGCTCTTTTTTTGATATCTTGTAGATATAAGTCTTTGTACTAATTGCTTTAAATCTAAATTCATTGGAATTTTACCACATTAAGATAATTGAAATTTAAGCCTTTCTGCTTTAATGGACAAGCATTAAAAATAAAAATATTTTTAATCAATTTTAAGTTATTGATATGGCTGACAATGTACCATGATGAAAAAAAATACATGTTTAAAAACGGGTTGCTCGTTCAAGTTTCCTGTTAAAAGACTAAATCTAGAAAATATTGTTAAAATGTTTTATTGGAAATCATTTCTAGTAAATTGATATTTTCAAATGTACACCCTCAAACATTAACTCATACTTTAAAAGCAAGCAATGTGACTGAATGTGGGTTATTAAATGCCATCTTGCCAGCTGGCACACTAAACTACTAGAATAAGTCCTGCTATCATGGAAGATTTTGTGGAAAACGTGTATTATCACAGCTAAAGGAAGTCCTACTGCTATCATGGAAGAATTTGTAGAAAGTGTGTATTATCACAGCTAAAGGAAGTCCTACTGCTATCATGGAAGATTTTGTGGAAAGCGTGTATTATCACAGCTAAAGGAAGTCCTACTGCTATCACGGAAGAATTTGTAGAAAGTGTGTATTATCACAGCTAAAGGAAGTCCTACTGCTATCATGGAAGATTTTGTGGAAAGCGTGTATTATCACAGCTAAAGGAAGTCCTACTGCTATCATGGAATATTTTGTAGTAAGTGTGTATTATCACAGCTAAAGGAAGTCCTACTGCTATCATGGAAGATTTTGTGGAAAGTGTGTTTTATCACAGCTAAAGGAAGTCCTACTGCTATCACGGAAGATTTTGTGGAAAGTGTGTATTATCACAGCTAAATGAAGTCCTACTGCTATCATGGAAGATTTTGTGGAAAGTGTGTATTATCACAGCTAAAGGAAGTCCTACTGCTATCATGGAAGATTTTGTGGAAAGTGTGTATTATCACAGCTAAAGGAAGTCCTGCTATCATGGAAGATTTTGTGGAAAGTGTGTTTTATCACAGCTAAAGGAAGTCCTACTGCTATCACAGAAGATTTTGTGGAAAGTGTGTTTTATCACAGCTAAAGGAAGTCCTACTGCTATCACAGAAGATTTTGTGGAAAGTGTGTTTTATCATAGCTTAAGTAAGCCCTACATCTAGCATGGAAGATCTGGTGGGTTTAATGATAAGGAATTGTATTTATTGTAGCTCCAACAGTTTTGCAGACATTTAAATAAGATAAAGAATATAGGACTCAACACTTTTTATTTCATTAACAATTTAATCATACAAACATAATATAATTGTAATACACCAAATTAAAAAAAAAACTATTTAAATGTATGCAAGCAATTAAATTTCTGTACTCAATAAAACAATGCTATAAGCTAACTCGCATACATTAAGTAAACAACAATTCTTTGATTCTAAATACTTCTTTTACAGTATCACGCAGGCGTAAATAACTGCCAAACAATTGAAATACCATTTGTTTCTTTCCAGGAGGTTCTTTTTAATTTTTATATTCTTTCCGGTTGTTAATAGAGAATTATCAGTGAAATAAAAATGTTATTTCACTGTTTCAAATTTTGAAATTTTTCAATGTTTTGATATTAAAGCCCTCTCTCAATTCCAAATCAAACTTTAGCGCACATAAGGCTGGGACACATACTCAATCACTTCATTTCCGAAATGAGGTTACGTTAAAATTTGAATAAAAATCATATAATATTTATGAAAGATTCTACACATGACACCTCGTGAACAACATGACACCTCGTGAACACCAAAATTAAATATTTCACTCGTGGCAAGAACACTCGTGAGATATAGCTTTTGGTGCTCACTTGGTGAAATACATCACAATCTTACACTGAAACAAAATTATCCTCTTTGTATTTTTCTCTTAAATAATGTCAATAATGATTTTTTAATAATGAACAAGATTAAACATAATTTTTATATTATTTTTAAAATATTGATTTTTTTAAATCTGTATTCACAACGGGTGCTCTGCTAAGGAATATTTAGTTTCTAAAACTTATGATATCGATGCTGTCAAGTATTTTTTCGAAATGTCTGAAATAAAATCATGAGTAGCATCTTTCATGAATAATATTCACCAGCTGTACTTATGATTACATCATTACATGTATAACTGTCAAAGAGTTATATTACATTCAATTTCGAGAAAAAAAAGGAGTATTCGAACATTATCTATTGTTGTTATATGAAGACACAGAGTCATTCTAATTGCTACATAGATAATATAAGTTTAAAAATCATTTCTTGATTTCCAATCTTTAGAATGTTAGCTCGAGGTATAAAACAAGGCATTTTCAAGAGATGTTAATGATATTTAGAATGTTTATTATGCAATATTGGTTGACACGTCGACGTCTGTCATCCTTCTGCTTATGTTAATTTTCTCCTCAAATTCCATACTTATCGACAGCGTCCCAGTTTAATTACTATCCAACCACGGGGAGGTGCTACTCGTGGAGTTTCTGTAGATTGTACTCGAAGTTTTTCAGAAACATAAGATGTACCCCACACAGCCCGAACTTTTCAGGCCCCAGAACACTGATCAGTTGTTCCTGAAACAAATACACAATATCTGTTGTTGTTTTTTAGAAACAAAGCATTGGCACAGAAACAATGCCCCAATCGGGTTTTCTCTGAAAGATAACTGTTTGTCATTTACTTCTGGGATGAGATCATATTTGTTTTTGAGCAATACATTTAACAAGAGCTGTCACAGAGACAGCGCGCTCGACTATTCCGCCGCTTTTCAATGTAAGGATTGAAATGTTTTGGCGAAACATGCATGGATCACTGTTAGATTAGATTTCAATGCAATACATGGTGTTCTGAGATATAAACATAAATGTGGTTCCATGCAAAATATTAACAAGAATTTCTAAGTCTAATAATAAAGGGCCATTATTTGCAAAATACAGTTATCTAACTTGGTTATTCAATTAAGTTGGGTGGCTGAATGCCATTGTATAAAGTCTCAATGCAATACATCAAATAGTTGCTGAGATATTATCCTATGTGTGCTAACATGCAAGACCTTAACCAGAATTTCTAAGTCACATAATAAAGGGGCAAAAATTATATATTATGAAAGAGTTATCTTACTTGATTAAATAAGAAGGTTAAATAGATGGGAGCCTGTGTGTAAATTTTCAATGCAATACATGACATATTTTAATTTAATGCAAACTGGAGTTATCTTACATGTACTTGGTTAATTTAGTAGGTTGGATGGTTGAGTACCATTGTATCAAGTACCAATGCAATACCTCAAGTAGTTGCTGAGATATTAACCTATGTGTGCTTACACCAAAACCTTAACCAGAAAATCTAAGTCGAATAATAAAGGGCAATTATTTGCATTAAATGCAAACGAGAGTTATCTTACTTTGTTAATTTAGTAGGTTGGATGGTTGAGTACCATTGTATTTAAGTATCAATGCAATACCTCAACTAGTTGCTGAGATATTAACCTATGTGTGCTTACACGCAAAACCTTAACCAGAATTTCTAAGTCGAATAATAAAGGCCTATTATTTGCATTATATTCAAATAATTGTTATCTAACTTCATTAATGTAGTATGTAAGATAGTTGGGAATACATATCCAAAGTTTAAATGCAATAACTGATGTATTTACTGAGATAATGACTTAAAGGTGCTTACATGCAAAACCTTAACCAAGGTGTGACGCCAACGCCACCGCCGACGCCAGGGTGAGTAGGATAGCTCTCCTTATTCTTCGAATAGTCGAGCTAAAAATGGTTCTGTACATTTGAAGATTTGTCACAGAGCATACATGCCATATTTTCTGGAGACCATTCAGGGGGATGTGTTCAAAAGTCTGAAAATTCAGGGAGATTTTGGTTGTATTCAGGGGGATTTTTTTAGCAAGTTTAAGTTGGCGAAATTTTAAAGTATTTTTAGACGCAAGTACAAAAAAATGTATTCACCTATAGTTTGCTTTGAAAACCTCTTAACTTTTTCATTATACAGAAATTTTTTATGTCATTATGTTTTTATCATATTCTTATGATACACTGTCATGTCATACTGTAATGCATTTGCAGAACAAAATATGTCATTGGAAAAATATGTTTTCAAGACAATTAAATTAAATTTACCTTCCTCCCGAGTCTTTTAAAAAAATTGTGCTTAATTCTATCAGCTTTGATGACTTTCAGACAATAAGAGAATAGAATAAATATTATCAATTTCTTCCTTCCAAAATAGTAATATTTCTTTGCCTTTGATAATTACTACAAATTAATTGATCACTTGTTGTAAAAGTTTCCTTTTGGCATTTCTCCCTTGTGGATTTGTACATTCAGTTCCACTCACATACTGTGGTTTCACTTTGTCATTATTGCCTGATGTAAAATTTCTAAAAAAAATTTTTTTTTTTTTTTTTTTTTAAATTCCGGGGGATTTTTATCTCCCGCCGGGAGACCGGGGGATGGATCGAAATTCCGGGGGATTTTTCCCCCCGCCGGGAGATATGGCATGTATGCACAGAGTTATAAAACAGTTCATTATTTTAAATATCAAAATTGATTATTTATATTTTTCTCAAATTGATTGAATGAGGATTTCTCTACAAGTCCACATGAGGAAATCATAGTTACTAATTACTATATTTTGTTATGGTCTAGTACTAATTCATAGTCTTTGAAATATTAGTTACAGACATCTGCTAGTCTTGTTCTTAATTACTGGGCATACTGTATCTTCCATAATTAATTGAATGAAACTTGGTAAGCAGTTGTCATTACTTAGATCAAAGCATATAACATGAAGGTGTGAATTAGATTCTTATGAGTTCTGGTCTGAAGGTAAAGACAATAGTAGGTTTCATTAGGGGCTGGTATGAATGAAGTTTGATAAGTTTTTTTGTATGGTTGGTTTATAATTATATGGGCGTGGCCTAACGAGAAATTGTATGTTGTATTGTAAGTTTTAGCCAGTTCTTGTTAGGGAGTAGATAGAGAAGGTTAAGAGACCTCTCACAACTTAGCGAGTGTATTATATATGAATAAAATATGGAGAATGTATTTGGAGTTAAGTGTTAATAAGCCATAGTTTGGGGACGAGAACCCCGCCCGGTGACAGATTGACTGAAATTCCTAAATAGTAAAAATGTTGTGGCTGAGACAGAAAGTTATAAATGTGCATCGATTACCTCCATGTGTGACAGAGCACACATTATATGCGTGACACTTTTACAATAATGCTTTACAGTTCTGTGAAGTTTGATTGAAATCAAATAGAAGGTAACAAAGTTAAGCCTGTGACACAAAGTATTGAAACATGTAATAATTCCTATGCAACATTGATGTCCAAGGTCGACCTTTGTTATAGACGCATTCACATATGTTAACACTATGCCCTCTCATATTGCTCTACAAATTGAATAACCATGAATAATAAAACATACATAAGTATTGCTATAAAACCCATATTGAGAAACCTTGACCTTACGATGAAAGCACAAACTATGTGGGACACACCTTCCCATGGTGTTCTACAATATTGGCTGTGACATGAAATATCGCTGTGCATACCACATTGACCTTGAGCCTTACCTAAATGCTCTACAATTATGTAAAGTTTCATAAAAATCCATTAAATATACTGGATTGGATTAGACAGTGATGAGTTAGGGAAGGGACAGTGAAATTACTGTATGCTTAATTTCTGTAGCATATAAATAACACAAGCAAACCAAACGGCCCCAGTATTGGATATACATATGAAATTATCACAATGTGCATTATAATAATTGGGACAAATTCACGTGCACACCTAGTCCAAATATAGGTAACTGTGTCAATTTTTTTTTATCTATCTTCACAATGGACTTGTTGTGGAAGAACTCTTTACCATATGTTCTTAATCATTTCAATATTGTTAACCCATTTTGTACGTTTAAATGCTAGTTGAAATAACTGAATGTAATTTTTATATGATGCGTTTCTATTGTAGCTCAATTGGTTCTGCAAATATACAGGAATAAAACATGCAATAGTATTTGATTTGAAAATTAGAATGATGGAATATAATTAAATATCAAACTACGGACATGGTAACTCAAACAGTATCACCTGGTGAATTGGGAGGCATCCACTGTTGAACATCTACTTGATGAAAGTGATATTGTACCTGGGGAAGTACCAGTCTCATGTTTGAGTTCAGAATCAAGACTCAGAATTGCACATCTTTATTTCATTGTAAATTTCCTCCAGGAAGGGCAATAATGGTGGATTTTGTTGAATGTTATTCATATTGGAAATGTAAGTATTTTAAGCATGTACATTGGTGAAAGGAATTGACTAAAGATTTGTTTTCTGTAACTTAATAAAAATGCTTTTCTGAGTCTGAATCAAGACTCAGAGTTGATGCTTTTGTATTCACGGACGCACATAGACTAGCATATATATATCCAAACCCAACAGGAGGTGCACTATGATTCGGGCTGTGTTTAAATGTGCCCGGCCTGTGTTTATCCGAGTCGAACAAAAGGTGCACTATGGTTCAGTCTGTTTTAAGCCTAGCATGAGTATACCACAGTCCAACAGAAGTGCCGTGTGAGTCTAGCCTGTGAATACCAGAGTCCAACAGAAGTATTCTGTGAGTGTAGCCTGTGTATACCAGAGTCCAACAGAAGTATTCTGTGAGTGTAGCCTGTGTATACCAGAGCCCAACATAAGTATTCTGTGAGTGTAGCCTGTGTATACCAGAGTCCAACAGAAGTATTCTGTGAGTGTAACCTGTGTATACCAGAGTCCAACAGAAGTATTCTGTGAGTGTAGCCTGTGTATACCAGAGTCCAACAGAAGTATTCTGTGAGTGTAGCCTGTGTATACCAGAGTCCAACAGAAGTATTCTGTGAGTGTAGCCTGTGTATACCAGAGCCCAACAGAAGTATTCTGTGAGTGTAGCCTGTGTATACCAGAGCCCAACAGAAGTATTCTGTGAGTGTAGCCTGTGTATACCAGAGCCCAACAGAAGTAATCTGTGAGTGTAGCCTGTGTATACCAGAGTCCAACAGAAGTATTCTGTGAGTGTAGCCTGTGTATAGCAGAGTCCAACATAAGTATTCTGTGAGTGTAGCCTGTGTATACCAGAGTCCAACAGAAGTATTCTGTGAGTGTAGCCTGTGTATACCAGAGTCCAACAGAAGTATTCTGTGAGTGTAGCCTGTGTATACCAGAGCCCAACAGAAGTATTCTGTGAATGTAGCCTGTGTATACCAGAGCCCAACAGAAGTATTCTGTGAGTGTAGCCTGTGTATACCGGAGTCCAACAGAAGTATTCTGTGAGCGAAGTCTGTGTATACCAGAGTCCAACAGGAGTATTCTGTGAGTATAGTCTGTGTAAACCCAACAGACGTGATGTATGAGCCTAGTCTATGTGTTTTTCTTTCCGAGATCATCCTTTATAAGGAATGTTTGCCATTATCAGTTGGAGAAAAGATCCCAAATCATTCTGACATAGTGTAACAACATCCATTTTGTGCTACATTCTGATTTGGTCTATATTTTATTGCACCTAGCCTTTGTATACCGAATCCAACCCATGTGTATCCGAGACTTGCTGCGCATGCGTGGTCATTACCTCAAGCTTGTGTTCGTCCTTTTCCCGCGAGATGAGGTCATAGACTGTCCCGAACAGCGCCACGTCATCACCCAGCACCCTTGTACAGTAGCTGGAAGTCAGAAAGAGATAGGGGTCACATTAACCGTAAATAATTATGATATCATATCATAATCATAATCAAATTAGTTTTAAGTTTATCGCAATGAAATTGAAACATGTAACAAAGTGAAGGCATGTTTAATATCTGTTATATATCTTAACTTTAAAATGATTGACCGAAAGCTATAAACTTATCACAGGCAATGTAATACAGTTATTTAAGTTGACACGGCACTATTGGCACAACAAATTGTTACAGATCTAAGCGTACTCACTATTGGAGGTGTTCAATCTGCCTCAGCATCACGGCCTGAGGGTCATCACTGTCTGCAAATAACCCATGGTCGATTAAAGACATTTAAAGGTACATACACAAAAGGGGGGCCAGAAAAGGTGTTGGTTTAATAGTAAATGAAGAGAGAAAGCATTCGATATGTAATCAAAGGAATTTGGGAAGAACCATCAAAAAGAACGATCATTGTACTTACTTCCTATACTTTTATCACGCTCGTCTTTCTCATTCTGTCAATAAAAAACATGCTGGTAATTATTTAACTTATGTAAAAAAACAACGTTATTAAGCAGTTTTATGTATATACACCATGGGCATATCATCCAAGACATTGATAACAGGAAAATAATTATTTGATTTTTTACGAAATAGAAATAAGACAACCAGTGTACATTACATTATTTTGTATTATTAAAATTAAACTGGTAGCTATTGGCGAGTTACCGGGTAGAGTCCGGTCATTGTTCGGACGATCATTTGCATGACATTGATGGCGGCGCTGGCCGTCTCGTTTTGCACTTCTGTCAATGTCCGTTCCCAATCGCCCTCAATCTTTACGTCGGACATGGAGGTGACTGTGTCGCTCATTTGTGACTCTTCAACACCAGTCGATCGCCGCGGGGAGGGTTTTATAGTGACGTCTTTCCTAAACTTGCTTTTACTCTGTCTGCCACCGCCGTCACCTTGCTTATTTAGAATAGAACGGTACCCTAGGCCTTTCACCGGCGTATCTCCTCCCAGCGCTCCACCCGCTGCTGCACCGGCCGCCGTCCCCGCATCCTCCATTCGGATGCTGGTGAACTTGTTCATGATTTTGTCCATGTCAAAGGGGCCAGCCTTGTGGTTTTCCTTGTGTGCCTGGCCTGGCATCGGTCGGTTGATCCGATACCGAGACTGCACGAAGCCGGACGCGCCGGCACCAGGTACTGGCTGAAATCAATACAATTATAATCAATGTACATGCACTCGTTCGTTGATTGCGCAAACTTGCAAAACCACTTTGCCTACAATACCTCTGCTTACTTTGATGCTTAAAGGAAACAACCATTGTCCGTTAGTGTGCTGTTAAGTTATATTCTCGGACATGAATCTATAAGCTAGCAAGTTTAATAGGCAATATATACCCTTGGAGGAAGTGGCGGCGGTTTTGATCCCTTGAAAAAGCCGTGCTGGAGGACCTCGGATGCCGTTGGTCGCTTCTCGGGGTCACGCTGCAAGATCATCTTCAACACTACCGGTAATTCATCCGAATAACCCTTCGGCATTTCTGGCAGCTGAAAAACAGGGTTTGTATATGGTATCAGGACATTTTTGGCACTATATCGCTACTTTATATGTTACCTACTTTAAAATATTTATTTCAGAGTAATGATTTCATATGTCAACTGCAGTTGTGTAAATCTGCCATCTTCAAATGTTTCAGTCTGGTTTCTTGTATGACGTTTGCAAGCATATACTGTACTATATATTGTTTCTTTTCTCCTTGTATGCGCGGATGAGCACTGAATTATATATCGAGCGTTCTTACGTCACCGTGCACTATTTTGAAGACAAGCTGGTGCATCAAAGTTGCGTCAAACGGGCGTTCTAACGTTGCCATCTCGTACACGATCACGCCTAATGCCCACACGTCGCTCTAGGGAAATACAGGGAAGTCTTATAAGGGAAGGATTTAATGCTTTGATATGCATTATACCGATACAACTTATGAAATTAAGATTGCAAATATTTATGAATAATAAATGCAAAATGGCAACGAAAATTAACTCTGAATGGCTAAGTTTGAATATTCTTTTACCCATGAATAATAAGATATGCTTAGTACAAGAATATTTAATTCTACAGCGTGTGAATTTATTTAAGAATACAGCGTATCGACGATGACAATGTAAATTTACCTTTGAGTCGTATGGTTTACATGAAAATATCTCGGGGCTCATGTAATAGGGACTTCCACAGAACGTCACCGCCTTTTGGCTTGGTTTCTCTAAAACCCTGGGAAAAACGAATATACAGTTAATATGGAATCTTAAATAAACTAGTGACTTGCTCATGCCCACGTCTTCAATTTGCGGCTGGCTCATGCCCACGTTTTTAACTTGCAGCTGGCTCATGCCCACGTTTTTAACTTGCAGCTGGCTCATGCCCGCGTTTTTAATTTGAGGCTGTCTCAAGCGCGCATCTTAAACTTGCGGCTGTCCTATGCCCGCATCTTAAACTTGCGGCTGTCCTATGCCCGCGTCTTAAACTTTGGTCTATCTATGCGCATCTTAAACTTGCGGCTGTCTCATGCCCGCATCTTAAACTTGCGGCTGTCCTATGCCCGCATCTTAAACTTGCGGCTGTCCTATGCCCGCATCTTAAACTTGCGGCTGTCTCATGCCCGCATCTTAAACTTTGGTCTATCTATGCGCGCATCTTAAACTTGCGGCTGTCCTATGCCCGCATCTTAAACTTGCGGCTGTCTCGTGCCCGAGTCTTAAACTTTGGTCTATCTATGCGCGCATCTTAAACTTGCGTCTGTCCTATGCCCGCATCTTAAACTTGCGGCTGGCTCATGCCCACGTTTTTAACTTGCAGCTGGCTCATGCCCACGTTTTTAACATGCAGCTGGCTCATGCCCACGTTTTTAACTTGCAGCTGGCTCATGCCCGCGTTTTTAATTTGAGGCTGTCCCATGCGCGCATCTTAAACGTGCGGCTGTCCTATGCCCGCATCTTAAACTTGCGGCTGTCCTATGCCCGCATCTTAAACTTGCGGCTGTCTCGTGCCCGCGTCTTAAACTTTGGTCTATCTATGCGCGCATCTTAAGCTTGCGGCTGTCTCATGCCTGCGCAAGCTTAAGTGTGCGGCTATCTCATGCCTGCGTCTTAAACTTGCGGCTGTCCTATGCCCGCGTCTAAAGCTTGCGGCTATCTCATGCCTGCGTCTTGAACTTTAGTCTATCTCATGCCCGCGTCTTAAGCTTGTGGCTATCTCATGCCTGCGTCTTGAACTTTGGTCTATCTCATGCCCGCGTCTAAGCTTGCGGTTGCCTCATGCCCGCATCTTTAACTTGCGGATGTCTCATGCTCGTGTCTTAAATTTGCAGCTGTCTCATGTCCGAGTCTTAAACTTGTGGATGGCACTTACCCGAGTCTTAAGCTTGCGGCTGCCTCATGACCGCGTATTGGAAAGACATAAGTGATAGTGTGCACCACGAAAGGCCGTGAAAAGAAGGCTCTACCACAGATTGAATACGGTACATACATGACCTGGATGTATGACTGAATATACACCACTTAATTTAAAGTATACATGTACTGGCTGAGTACCTAAATCGGAACACTTTGGGCACTTTTTTTGAAATATTTTTAGTTAGATTTGCACCACAGCTACAAAAATTTCCATCAGCATACTAGGATTCAAGACTAATTGGTTGATATAAATGGTGTTTTTCAAGATACTTCCAATCTGCATGAAAAGTATTTTATTAACCGCACAGTCAAGGACTGCCATTTTTGTCCCTGGATTACCTAAATATGAAACAGTTTTAATTCGTTATATATTTTTGTGTTTCCTTTTAAAATCATTGCTATGTTTTGTTTAAGTAAACTAATAATTTATTTTATTTCCAGCTTGTCTTTTTGCCATTTTTGTCAGTAAATTTGACGATTTAAGTAAAAAAAGTATGCTGTAATTTTGGCAAACATGAAGTCATTCCCCCGCGTGCCATGTATTGACATTTGAAAATCAACAACATTGAATGATAGCAGCATTTTAAATATTTACCGGAGTATTGTGTTATTTGGAACGAGTATTTAAAGCAAGCGTCGATATTGATTAAAATCGTAAATAAACAGATCAATCGGAAAAACGCTTTTTAACGGGTGTTCCATATTAAGGTACTGTTCCGATTTAGGTACTCACCCAGTATATGAGTTTACGCGTTAAAATGTTGTTAGAAATAAATTAAACAAAATAAAAATAATTCCATAATAAGCTATAACATATATATATATATAAAAAATCCGACTTACTTTGCAAGACCCATGTCCCCTAGTTTCGTGTTCCAGTTTTCCGTAAGAAAGACGTTTGGCGTTTTGACGTCACGGTGGACGATCTTCCGGCCGTGGAGATACTGAAACATATACATTTCGGAAGTTAGAACATCTGGAATAAATTTACATCGGGTTGTTTTTTTGAAAACGCTATATAATCTCCGGATTATCAGCTGACTGAGCGCTGCATACTTACAGCAAACTTGAATTTGCCAATGACATACCTATCGGATACGAACAAGGTAAACTCAAGTATATTTGAAACAAACACATATCAACTAGCCCGCCTGCACCAGTATTACAAGCTAAGCCACAAACCTCGAGTGCGCTAGCGATCTGCCGGAACCACTCAGTGAGTTGGTCCTCCTCCAGGCGGGAGCGCGTCTTGTTCCGACGGTCAAGGAACTCAGACAGATCCCCGTTACCACAGAACTCAGTCACGATGCAGAGGGCGCCGTCCGATTCGAACGAGTCTATGTACTTGAGGACGTTGTCGTGGGCGAGGTCCTTGAGAAGCTGGGCCTCCCGGACCGCCAGCTCCCGCTCCTCGTCCGGGGCCGTCTTCAGGTTGATCACCTTCATAGCATACTGTGGACCGGGAGAAAGAAAGGTTACACATAAGGAGACAAATTTCACTACCGACACCACCGTAATGTTAAATAGAAATCACTAAACAACGGCACCATAGGGCGGAGGGCTCCATTATTGTCGCCATACTAATAACGCAGCAGTTACAAATGACGTGCCAGAAATATTACGCACCTACCGTATGACTCATTGCGTGTCCAAT
This sequence comes from Mya arenaria, assembly GCF_026914265.1. Taxonomy (NCBI): domain Eukaryota; kingdom Metazoa; phylum Mollusca; class Bivalvia; order Myida; family Myidae; genus Mya; species Mya arenaria. The sequence continues at coordinate 9,265,016 of NC_069135.1, read as the reverse complement.
CTTTTCGGGGTTATTTTAGATTTATGAGAAAATGAAGACAGCACAGGAGAGGGTAATCTATTTTTTCTACAAAAGTTCTTTTCCCCACTATTTAAACGGACATTGATGAGGGTGGTGTGCGGTATTAATTCATGGTGTTTTATGAGTGACATAGTACATCTTCAATAAAGTATTGGGATCCATACCGCGCCGACACTGAATAACCGCATAGTGCGGATTCTTTGCGGGGGTGGGGGTGGGAGATATAATATAAAATTGAGCAAAAAGGTAATGTGTGAGTGTAAATTCAAACACAATTGAATTTATTCTTTTATTCACGTAATTTAGTAGAGTGTGACCTACGAGTAAATATAGCACTTTATGAATTCCTACTTTCGATTCGAAAATCGAAAAGAAATCTTCAAATAATACTATTCGGTTATCTTTTGAAACCAACAAATAGGAAGCAAAACATGCATGTTTCTACCTTTTTCTTGTCGTCCGATCCTGTCACCAGAAACACCTTTCCAAAGGCCCCTTCCCCCAAGGTCCTATCTATAACGAATTCATCTGATGTCGCCATTTTCGTTAATTTATGTTATCAAACTAAAAAAATATCACATTCCGTGTAAATTGTCGGATACTTAAAATTTGGCATTACTAACTATTCATTGTTTCACTGTTTTTAATACACAATACAAATTGATTTATGATCGATCCCTTATAAACCTTTCTTCCTTGTTTACTCCATCATAACCTGTCTTACTATGGGAGCAGTTATTATAATTTTTTATCTTAAGAGCGAAGTATAGACGAAGTAAATAGCGAGTATACGTTGACTTTGACACGCTCATTAATATTGACATATATTCAGATGTTTGTTGATATTTGGTTTTGCATAAACCTTTAAAGGTTTAAGTGCATATTGAAATTTCAAAATAAATAAATCCTAACAATTGTCACGATGCTTAAAATGCCTTATAACAATGTTATATCTAGTACATCGTGACGACCTGCGGTCGAGTTCGTTCATCGTAAGTAACATACTTCGATTTGTTTTATTTTGTATAGTGTGCCTTGAGCATGTTTCAAGTTGAAATTAATATTAAAAAATAGAATAAAGTGTCATATTCCTACAGAATAATACATGACTGTATTTAGTATTTCTCGTCACTAAACTAGCTGGCCGTATTAACTTCAGTTATAATTAAGGTGTTCGGTTTTCTGTTTCACTTTATTGATGAAAGAGCATGAACGATTACATGATCGACTTTTTAAATCGGTTATTGGGTACATGCAATGCTTGGATAATATCGGATACGCAGAAATCAAACTACCAGGAAGTATATCATTCCGGAACATAAATAACTGACATTCTAGCTGAGGTGTTTATCGTTATTCATTAACCTTTAACTACCACAAGGACTAGCCCTGGAGTAGACGGACGGGTGAACGTACACATCCCTAGATGGCGGACGCTGGAGACAAGTATGAAATAAAAGGGCTTATCGGGCAAGGGGCTTTTGGAAAAGTCTTCCTTGTGGAAAATGGGGCTAAAAATAAGGTATGCGGTCATTTCGAAAGAAGACTTACTTAATTTAACGTGTATACTGTATGGACACATTGACAAACGATTTAGTTAGGCAATGCAAAACAACAAGTTCTTAACAAGTACCGTAATCAGGGGCGGATCCATAAATTGATGTAGGAGGGGCGTAGCTTAGGGGTACTACATTTTGACGTTCGCCCCTCCCTCAAAACCAGAATTGAAATGGTTAAAAACGCTTGCGCGGGAGGGATGGTGAACTACCCAAACAATTTCTAGTCCAAAATGCTGCATTTTGAGTTTTCACCCCTCTTTCTTTTGCTATGATATTGACATAAATCCGCTAGTGTTATAGGTATCCATTTATATGAACTCTAATGACTTGACATTTTTGTTAACTAGCCTCACTCGTACACCTTTTAATTGTATATCATTTACATAATTACTATCTGAATCGAATTTGAATGGACAACATAAATAAAGCACTGCAATGTAAGGGGCTGCTTCAACAACACTTTCAGTCGTAAATTGAATATATCTGCGTTTAATATTTTTGTTTTGCTGTTAATTTGTGTAAAATTAAATTAAATCAGTTAAAAAGTTGCCAAATTAAGGAAATGAAAACAGCCAACTTGAAATTGTTGTGAAGTTGCTGTAAATACCCGCAGACTTTTTAAAGAAATTTTAAATTACGAATTTAAACATCGTTAAATTATTGAAACTACTTATTTGCCAAATATTTATCGTAATATAGCTGAAATAGCTGCCGTAAAATATTATCAAAGCACTTAACTCCCTGTGGTGACGTACTTCAGTTGGCGCTGAAGGTAATTCAGCTGGTAGGGCGGCATCCGAAGGAGATCATGCAGACCGTACAGGAAGTGGAGCTGCTGGCCCGCCTCCAGCACGACCACATCCTCCAGTACGTGCAGGCCGACACAGAGGGAGGAAAACTGATGATCCTCACAGGTGATGCCGGCCAGAAAAATGTTTGATTTAAGCCTCTCATGTTTTTCATGTCAAACCGGAAATGAAATTGCTAAACGACATTGCTGTTATTGGTAAATATATCTTCAAAACTGCGTTTGTGATTTTGTATGAGCAAGATCTTTTTTTATTCATCTCAAATATAACAAACTTGTGTATGGTGCTCTTATCGTGTAAAAACCCCTTATCATCATCTATATCAGAGTTCTGCCCTAACGGCGATTTGGCGGACTACATTCGGGAGCACGCGGGGACCGTGATGGACGAGAGACGCCTTGTCGAGTGGATCCGTCAGATCACTTCCGCACTCAAGGTAAGGGGTCGTGAATGGGTGTATGAAACGACGTACATCCAGGGACTGAGTGTTTTAGTATTGCAGTTTATCGTAGTATGAAAGTATTTGGTCTGTGAACAGTGAGTGAGGTCTGAATGACTTCATGATTATCCATGCACTGACCAAATGTTCTCATATGAACCGCAATTATAAAACAGTCATTGTTTAAATTAAACACTCGTTATTTGGAGTTTTCTGTGTGTGTTTTTTTTATGAAAATCCGACTACAACCGGCTGAAAAAATAACGATTTCAAGGTAATTGAACGTAGTCATGATTAATCCAGCTTTATGAACAACGGCATCGCCAACGACGTCATTTGTTTCATTAAAGTCACAAATATTTAAAGGCATTAAAACGACAATTGACCAATCATAAACGTCGTGATGTATTCCGAAGATATTGCCTTCATCGAAATATGAATGCAATTGAAAGAAAACGCGTTCATTTAAGGAAGAGTAATAAGGACGTCAAACTAAATTGAACAACTACATTGTATTTAAGTCACCCAAGTGTAGGTCTGGTTAATAGTCAGAGTAACATACCATCAATGAGTTCATGTCACTTTAAATTCATCATGCTTGAGTTCGCTGAAAAATTTCCATGGTCAAATATAAAGTGATGTTTATTTAAATTCGCCATATTTTACATACATGTATATCCCCCAGTAGTTAAGCTTTCCACATCTGTAACGCTAACGACATGTCGAAAAATCCTGCGTAACGTCAGTAAGAGTAGAAATATCTGACATTGCTTTGCATTATTTCGTGTAAACTCGGAAAACGCGTTTTTTCAATTGCATTGGTGTAAAGGCTGATGTGTTTTCCCTGTTTCCAGTACCTGCATGGACTTCCCCAAAAGATCATTCACCGGGACCTGAAGTTGGCCAACATCTTCATGGACGAGAAATGGGACACAAAACTCGGCGACTTCGGTATCGCCAGGTAACACGAACATAGCCTCGCTTTAGACTTCGGTATCGCCAGGTAACACGAACAAAGCCTCGCTTTAGACTTCGGTATCGCCAGGTAACAAGAACATAGCCTCGCTTCAGACTTCGGTAACGCCAGGTAACACGAACATAGCCTCGCTTCAGACTTCTGTATCGCCAGATAACACGAAAATAGCCTCGCTTCAGACTTCTGTATCGCCAGGTAACACGAACATAGCCTCGCTTTAGACTTCGGTATCGCCAGGTAACAAGAACATAGCCTCGCTTCAGACTTCGGTATCGCCAGATAACACGAACATAGCCTCGCTTCAGACTTCTGTATCGCCAGATAACACGAAAATAGCCTCGCTTCAGACTTCGGTATCGCCAGATAACACGAACATAGCCTAGGTAACACGAACATAGCCTCGCTTCAGACTTCAGTATCGCCAGGTAACACGAAAATAGCCTCGCCTCAGACTTCGGTAACGCCAGGTAACACGAAAATAGCCTCGGTTCAGACTTCGGTATCGCCAGGTAACACGAAAATAGCATTGCTTCACTGTTGATCGAATTATCTCAAGATACAAAAATAACAACTCTCTGACCTACATTGTAAACGCAAAAGTGCGATGGGCAAAATTTTGTCAAATGCCTTATATCGCCCCGACAGCAAACACACAAAAATCGTCGATGGGGGAATGATTTACTCCATGGTAAATGAACTTCCAGATTAAACCAACATACTTATGTTGCTATTTCTGGTCAATGGTCCAATATCAATATGCTATTTTTAGGGTACTTGAGGACTCGACTGATTGGGCAACAACCCAGTGTGGCACACCCCTCTACATGAGCCCGGAGGTGTTTGCTGGCATCCCATACTCGGACAAGGTTCGTATCAGAAAATCATTTAAAATAATCTTTGTCATAGAAATAGCAATTATGGTTTTAATATTTCCAGGAAGACTCCCAACTTCTATTTGTTCTGCATTACCTTGTATGCATTGCAGACGGACATTTACTCGCTGTCGATCATGATGTACGAGATGGCCCATATGGACAAGGAAAACATACAGCCACAGATGGTCCTTTTTAAGATTGTTCATCAACAGGTAAGCGAGTCGACTTTTACATGAATTTTTAGTATGTGAGCAGGTATGTGGGCCGACTTGAACATCGATTTCTTAGTATATGAGTAGGTATGTGGGCCGAGTTGTATATACATTGCTACATCCATCAGCAGATATGTTAGCCGACTTGTACATCGACTTCTCACTCCATGTGCGTGTACGTGGGCCGACTTGTACATTGGTTGTTAAAACAAGCGGCAGGTATGTGGGCCGACTTGTTCATGGATTACTAAACCAATCAGCAGGTATGTGGGCCGACTTTTGTATGGATTGCAAAGTCCATCAGCAGGTATGTGGGCCGACCTGTACATGGATTGCTTAGTCCATCGGCAGGTATGTTTGCCGAATTGTACATTGGTTGCTTAGTCCATCGGCAGGTAAGTGGGCCGACTTGTACATGGATTGCTAAGTCCATCGGTAGGTATGTTTGCCGAATTGTACATGGGTTGCTTAGTCCATCGGCAGGTATATTTGCTGAATTTTACATGAAGTTCTTAATCCATCAGCTGGTATGAGGGCCGACTTGTAAATATATTGTTATGGTATGTTTGCCGACTTGTACATGGATTGCTTAGTCCATCGGCAGGTATGTTTGCCGACTTGTACATGAATTTCTAAGTCCACCAGGTGGAATGAGGGCCGCTTTGTAAATAGATTGCTAGGTCCATCAGCTGGTATGTTTGTCGACTTGTACATGGATTGATTAGTCCGTCAGTATGTATGTGGACCGGCTTGTACATTGATCGTGAACGTCGTAAAGATCATGCCAATGTTTGCATGAACCGCATCTACCAACAGTGAGTAGATTTGTACTTACTCGTGCATTGGTCATTTTTTTTTTCAATAATTTGTTTTCTAGACCTAAGGCGGCGGTGAGTAGTAAACTCAAAGCAAAGTCAGCATTTAGCAAATGCTACAATCAGCAAGACACCTCGACATAAACGTGTATACCATAATGTTTCCAATTTTCTATGGATACTAAACATCCCTTAACACCCTTTTTTCACTGCAGTTTTATTTGTTTAAATAAGAGTGCTGCTTTTTTAGATTTCAATATGTATTTGCCAGTTGCCGTCAATGCCGACGACATATAGTTCGGGCGTAACGGATCTCATGGCGTCCATGATGCACAAAGATCCTGACAAGCGACCGTCCGCGGCGGAAATTCTCGAAAACAAAGTCTTTAAGAAGGCCCGTAAACCACCACCCATTGTAAGTTAACATCAAAATCGTTTAGAAGTCGTTGATAATAAAATATGGTATCAGCAATTATTCGTCATCACTATCAAAAATAATACAAAAAAACAACAACACATAAACATGTTAAGATCATCACTGTTATAAACCGTCTTATTTTTTTAGGCTATATCATTACGTTTTAAAATCTACATAACAGATGAAGCTGTTTATTATTTTTTATGGGACATATAATTTTACTCTGTTTCTATGAAAATTATTTATAGTAATACTTGCATAAACTGTAGACAGACCGGCCGAAAACAAACGTCCTTGACGACCTTGAAGAGGAGGATGAGATGGACGAGGAGCTATGGACGTTCGTGGACACCGCAACCCAGCTCAGCACTTCCGGCGGCACCGCCACCAGTACGCGGGACGCTGTCGCCGGCTCCACTGGCGCCCCATTCCGGCCCCAACCGCGCGGCGGCGTCCCTGTACTGCCTTTAGGGACTATCACCGCCCGCATTACCAAAGCTCATGATGATGGCGAGGTGGGCGGCGGGAAGTCGGAGGGCGAGGATGATTTCGCAGGCAATCCTGTTATGACGGTTGTGCACAGGACGCTGCTGCATATGGTAAAATAGCGCATTTTCGATCCAAACCAGTGTCGATTATTTTATCATTATTTTGTAGCTTTACATACAGTTTCTTTTAAAGTAATCAAGTGTGTTTTTCTTATTTTTAGGGAAAGACAGCAACAATCAAAGGTATATCTTGTTTATTATTTTTCTCGCATTAAATAGCAATATTTCCCCTTTAAATACTCTCCAATAAAGTTTTAATATTCTTGATTTATTTTTGTATTATTTTTATTGCAAGGTCGTGACAAATTGGAAAGGCAGGTGGACATGTTAAAAATGTAAGTCGATATCAATTACTTGAGATATATCAGCTCTACCATGTACGAGTTTCCTTAATTTTAACTTTCGATTTTCTAAACACTGTAACATATTGATTACTTTTTTTTTTTCGGGAAAATGTATTTTTAGTATGTGTTTGAGGTCGTTATATATATCAGAGGCGAAAATTTAATGGCTTAAAATGTTGGAAGAGGGATCCCCCAAGATATATTTAACAATTTCTTGTCCGAAATGGTTCATTTTACTACTTTTTTTCTCCGATATTTACAAGTAAATCCTCAGGAATCCGCCTGTCACGGTTTATCGTCTACAAGGATTCAATATGAACCTCGTCCGAAAGTGTTTATACTCACTATATAAATTTGTTTCATTAAAAATCATAATAATTAACCGTTTCTTGTCGCAACCATAACACTTAACAACATAAAACTCTGTAGCAAGGGTCACTGTTGCTAATGTCAATTTCACAAATGTGTTAGGTACTGTATCCAATGTCTGGACAACGACGATGGCCTGTTCCGGCGAGCGTGTGAGGCGCTGAACATGAGTCACGACGAGGAGGAGATTGAGGTATGTCAAGACAGGGGGTCGGGGAAGGGGAGGAGATTGAGGTATGTTAGGACAGGGGGCGGGGAAGGGGAGGGGATTGAGGTATGTCAGGACAGGGGGCGGGGAAGGGAAGGAGATTGAGGTATGTCAGGACAGGGGGACGGGGAAGGGGAGGAGATTGAGGTATGTCAAGACAGGGGGACGGGAAATGGGGAAGATTGAGGTATGTCAAGACAGGGGGACGGGGAAGGGGAGGAGCTTGAGGTATGTCAAGACAGGGGGAATGGGGGAGATTGAGGAATGTCAAGACAGGGGGTCGGGGAAGGAGAGGAGCTTGAAGTATGTCAAGACAGGGGGACGGGGAAGGGGGAGATTGAGGTATGTCAAGACAGGGGGTCGGGGAAGGGGAGGAGCTTGAGGTATGTCAAGACAGGGGACGGGGAAGGGGAGGAGATTGAGGTATGTCAAGACAGGGGGTCGGGGAAGGGGAGGAGATTGAGGTATGTCAATACAGCGGGTCGGGGAAGGGGAGGAGATTGAGGTATGTCAAGACAACGGGTCGGGAAGGGGAGGAGATTGAGGAATGTCAAGATAGGGGGCGGGGAAGGGGAGGAGCTTGAGATATGTCAAGACAGGGGGCGGGGAAGTGGAGGAGATTGAGGTATGTCAAGACAGGAGGACGGGGAAGGGAAGAAGATTTAGGTATGTCAAGACAGGGGGCGGGGAGGGGGAGGAGATCGAGGTATGTCAAGACAGGATATCGGGGAAGGGGGGCGGGGGTAGAGACAACCATACGCTAACAGTCTTAAACTAACATATGGGTAAACGTATACTATTGTCCCGAATCTAGGTTTACTTCGAACTATAGACTATCCTCATTATTGATCACAACATTGTCTAGACGAGGCGTTTATTTCTGTGACATTCTCGTAAATCATGTTCACTTGAGGGGAAAGTGTTTTACATTTCTTCTTCCTTTTTTCAAGGAGACTTTGCTGCGGGTGCTGGGCCCGGAGAAGTTCGGGTTATGTGGGCTTCAGCTTCTCCACTACAAGAATTTCACCTTCAATCTCCAGAGATAGGAAAGCCGACATTTCCACCGGAATGTTGTACAGTGAACATTGTAAAGTGATATCGGTACACGACTACAGAGACAGCACCCTGTGATAACACCATTGTTACAGTAAAGAGAAGTTTTTACAATATTGCATGTTCTGCTTTATCACTACATATTATATTTGTAGATTTGAAAATAAATAAAATAAAAAAAACATAGTAATATGCCAGAACATGAATAATGTTTGTATGTTTTGGTGTGTTTTTTTTCAACTGTCGTATTTGAATAAAATAGCCTCAAATCTTCTTAACAAACAATAAATGTAAAAAGCTTACCTGATAAAACAAAAACAACAACAGAAAACAGTCATAACTTAACATACACAAGTATTACCCGGTATAGTGTGTACATTATGTGACATGTAGGAAACTTGTGTTGCACTCTGAGATCCCAGTTGTCATTTCGACCTACTATAACGAATATAGAGTTTGAGAGTTTATTTGCGAACATAAACGGACATTTTATGTTTTCGCCTTCGAGAGACTGAATAAGCTTGAAAAGTAAGTTCATATATTTTAGTATTTATTTCTTATCTATATATCACTATTAGTCTTTTACCGGTATAGTTGTTTAATACATATATTATTATTTAAAATACATCATGAACTCTCACCTCAGTATAAAACATACGAAAAATGTTTTCTATACCAGCATCAAGGACATTTAAGACAAAAATGATGCTGAAAAAAGTGATAATTTAATCGTTATTCCAGGAAAACAAAACTTAGCGTCATGATTTCTTGTATTCCTCATCTGGGATTCTACTCACAGTCCTCGTGTATTTTTATTAAAATGTCTGGGTACTCAGTTAAATGGGCATGCTGATGTGCTATCAACCGTGATTCGAACCCGCGATCGATACACTGAGAATACATGGTACTAGTAATACTAACACAACATGTAATATCCAATCATTTATATTACAGAAAACTTCCATGAATAAGATTTTTCAAAGAATAATATTTTTAATCACACTTTTATATTGCGCATCATTTTACCTCCTATGTAATACTATTTTCTTTCCATAGTAAATTTTCGAAGTCATTAAGCAATAACAAGTTATAATGCACCAGTATACCGGGAATAGAGGGGAAAATGAGTCGTGTTTTTACCTTCTAGGTGGCCCCGAAGTGCCTAGTGAATGCGGTGGTTTTGTTTTCGCGCCTAAAATAACGAGGGCCTTACCTACATGTAGGTATCCCGGGGTGCGGGGGCATTTGGCGGGGATTTTATCAACAGTTCGTCCCCAATTTTACCCGGGATTGGCTGGTGTGAACAATACAATACCAACATCGGCAATCCAGATGCACGGTTCCCTTCAAAAGAAGGCCGAATTCAGTGCGGGGTGATACAGGAATCCAGTGGATTTCACGTGAAATCCACTCAAAACGTGAAATCCACTCAGAACTCAGTTATTTAAATTAATGATTTATTTTTTTCGTATACATATTAGAAAGTGTCTCATGAAGGGTTTATATGTCAAATTTTATTGAAATTGGTCAAAAAATAAAGAAGTTAGAGCAATTTTTTGTTTTTTTTTGCCAAAAATAGATCGGAAATCGAGGTGAAATCCAGATTCCGATAAGTGAAATCCACTCATAACTCATTAATTTTAATAAATAATTTTCTGTTTTTGTATATTTATTAGAAAGTGCCTCATAAAGGGTTTATATTTCAAATTTTATTGAAATTGGTCAAAAAATGAATAAGTTAGAGCAATTTTTCGAAAATAGATCGGAAATCGAGGTGAAATCCAGTTTTCGAGAAGTGAAATGCACTCTTAACTCAGTTTAATTAATTAGTAATTGTTTTTTGTATACATTTTGGAAAGTGCCTAATGAAAGGTTTACATTTCAAATTTTATTGAAATATATCAAGAAATGAAGAAGTTAGAGCAATTTTTCGGAAATCGAAGTGAAATCCACTTTTTCAGACGTGAAATCCACTCATAACTCATTTATTTTTAACAATTTTTTTTTGGATTTCACTTGTCAAAATGTGGATTTCACTTCGATTTCCGATCTTTTTTCAAAATAGGTCTACAACTTTCTTATTTTTATATCAATTTGGATAAAATTTGAAATATAAACCCATTATGAAGCCCTTTCAATTATTTATTCTACGGAAAAATAAATGAGTTATGAGTGGATTTCACGTCTCAAAAAGTGGATTTCACTTGTCAAAATGTGGATTTCACTTCGATTTCCGATCTTTTTTCAAAATAGGTCTACAACTTTCTTATTTTTGGATCAATTTGGATAAAATTTGAAATATAAACCCATTATGAAGCCCTTTCAATTATTTATTTAACAAAAAAAAATTGTTAAAAATAAATGAGTTATGAGTGGATTTCACGTCTGAAAAAGTGGATTTCACTTGTCAAAATGTGGATTTCACTTCGATTTCCGAAAAATTGCTCTAACTTCTTCATTTCTTGATATATTTCAATAAAATTTGAAATGTAAACCCTTCATTAGGCACTTTCCAAAATGTATACAAAAAATAAAAATTACTAATTAATAAAACCGAGTTAAGAGTGGATTTCACTTCTCGAAAACTGGATTTCCGATCTATTTTCGAAAAATTGCTCTTACTTCTTCATTTCCAATTTCAATAAAATTTGAAATATAAACCCTTTATGAGGCACTTTCTAATAAATATACAAAAACAGAAAATTATTTATTAAAATTAATGAGTTATGAGTGGATTTCACTTATCGGAATCTGGATTTCACCTCGATTTCCGATCTATTTTTGGAAAAAAAACGAAAAATTGCTCTAACTTCTTTGTTTTTTGACCAATTTCAATAAAATTTGAAATATAAACCCTTCATGAGACACTTTCTAATATGTATACGAAAAAAAATAAATCATTAATTAAAATAACTGAGTTCTGAGTGGATTTCACGTTTTGAGTGGATTTCACGTGAAATCCACTGGATTCCTGTATCACCCCGCACCCGGCCGAATTGGACCAGGCCGAAAAGGTAATTAAGCCGAGTTGACCGACACCGTCTAAGAGTATAGAATGGTTCCAGTTGGTCGACGTTTGATTGAGCGCTAAGTTTTTGTTTAAACTAATAGAGAAGGTATATAATATGCGAAAAATGTATTCAAATGTCACAAGGAAGAGGTGTGGTTGATTAGCGGTAACAGAGATAACGACCTGACGGTATATTTTAGAGGCGATAACTGTGTAAAATTTGAGGTTATTGTTGGCTGCCACATATTTCATAAATTGTTGTCTGCTGCGAAAAGATGGCTGCGCTCAAACCCGTTTGTTCGCTGTGTGGTAAAATAAGGTTATTTACCAGTATTACCAGAAAATCATACATTCAAATTTACAGAAGGTATAGAGTATGATTTAAGTAAACAAGCGTTACACCATATTGCACTGTTGCATGTTTTTTTAACTTTAAAAGGTGATAAAACTATTTCGTATGACGGCTTATTTTTAATAACTTACAGTACACTGTTAATGATATTATGTTAGACCCACTTTCTGATATTCAGCCAAAACATGAACTCATTGTCTGTCCACTTTCCATGGGTTGTGGATTTTCTTTGACTGATCAGTTCATTAAAGAATTTTTAAGGAGTTAACTCTGAGAAAAGCCGCAGAAACTGGATTAGAAGCTCCATGAAAATTTAAATTGTTTGATATACAATTTATTTTTGAGTTGATGATTTTAGTACATGCAATAATATCACACTATGCAGTGAGCTTCTGCTATGCACTTGAAGAAATCGTTAAGTACAAAACAGCAAATGACAACTTTTAATACAGGGCTTTTTATATAGTACCCACGAGTCCAACTATCGGACCCATTCCCAAAGCAAAATATAAGATATTTTTCCCAATCTTCAGAAAAAATTCTTTTTACCTGTAATGGTTCATATTCAACATCCTAATAAATTATGTGATGTAAAATTTCTTTGATAATTGAACTCGGAAATCATTGATTTTCATCACATTCAGAGATCAATATGAAATATTATCTGTAATGATTTATTGCAATAGATATTTACACCCAAAGGATTGATATTGTTTGTGTCTTTTAAAGGGAAAATAAACTGATATTAAATCATTTCGTTGTGCACAGGAGACTAGACAGCTTTTTCTTTTAACTGTAAAATTTCCCAATTTCGGCATTTTCACAATGCAAAATTTCCCAAAATGTTTAGGGTCTTTTTCCCAAAATGGGCAGAAAAAGCCCTGTAATACTTACATGTACTGTACTGAAGATTTTTTAATAAGGGTAAAATGAATTACTTCTGAACAAGAAAGACTTATTCATTGCTTATCTCAAAATCTATAGCACTTCATCAGATGTGGAGTTTCACCACAGACTCATAAATTAATTAAATACCATTGATCTTGCTCTAACAGTAAACTTGACACTCAGTGAGGGATTTAAGCATGGTGAACAACTTGTACCCTCAGAGGGAACCCATGATCATTTGGTTTATTTGGAGCAGGTCAAACATTATCAGTGTACTGTATATTGAATATATTTCTGAATTAAGGGCATTACTGGTTAGGGATAATATTTACTCCGGTACCAATTATTTTCCCACACTGTTAATCCCTTGTTAAGCAGCCCCATAATGATTGTTTATCCTGCACAGGATTGTATGTGATAAAATAGAGCTTCAAATAGGAAATATGATATATTTCTTTAAAAATGAGCAATTAATTTATCAGGAATATTAAGCCAGGTTGTGTCATATTTCTTTAAGCTGATGATAATCATTCTTTGACACCCAACACATTAGAACATAATTCACCTTAAAATACTCTAAGAGCAATTTTTTCCATTTCAACTTCTCTCGTTTTACTTTTTTCTTCAGGTATTTGTGCTTGATTTTGTCTTTCAGACTCAAATACAGTATTGCCAATTGCCATCTCACTATTTTGTGATAAAATTTAAAAAAAAACACCTTAAACTTCTAGCATGCAGTATAACTGTATTAAATGGGCTTGTTTTGTTCGTATGGCTTCTCTTCAATATATCAGTATTTTGTTTATTTGATTGGTCAAGTTCATCCACGGAAGCAAAACAGAAGCCATTGGTTTGGGAGCCGGTGATTGGTTTAGAAATTCACGCCCAGATCCAAGCAGACAGCAAGCTTTTCTCGAGGTCCAGTGCCAAGTTTGGGTCTCCTGTAAACTCCCAGGTGGCCTTTCTGGATGCAGCACTGCCAGGAACTCTTCCTGTAAGCTTCAGATTACTTATTTTTCTAAGCATAATTATATTTATAAATGAATAGTATTCTTACGCTTAAATGTTGACTTTACCAAATAAATAAACTTTTGAAAACAAATATGATTGTTTTTAAAAAAAATACATGAATCACCAGCATGTTTAAATACCAGTAATAGACAACAATGAGATTGATGAAAAGTTGTTCCTATTTGCTGTCTTATATAATAAATATGATTCAGACATGTGTTGTATAAAAAACCTTATTTTTTACTCTAATCAACTGATGATTTCAATATCATAATTTTTAAATATTCAGGTGCTGAACAGGCGATGTGTTGAAGCAGGTGTGGTGACGGCTCTAGCACTGCAGTGTCAGCTCAACAAGGTGTCTAGATTTGACAGAAAACACTACTTCTACGCTGATCTTCCAGTGAGTATGTTGTAAGGCTTCAGTTTTGAACTAAAAGCAAAGATCTCTTTGTGTTATCTTCGTTTATGAGGAAATCATTGCAGCATTTGGCTGCATAAAAACCATTCCCAATAGTTACTGAACCCATCTACCCAAGATATTGAAATGAGTGTATAATCAAAAAAATAAAATGCGAGGATAATGGGTGAAGTAAATTCAAGTAACATTTTGTCAATGACAGCGTTTATTAACAAGCATGCCTGCATATACTGTTGTAATTTATCCACTCTTCTTATTACACAATATAATGGAAGTTGAACATTGCATGTTTGAAAATGAAATATCTAAAAGACTTCATTCTGTCTGATTGTTTGAAATGTTAAGTGTCTTCCTACTCTCCCCTTATGGCAGGTTGGTTACCAGATCACCCAGCAAGACCATGCGCTGGCTAACAATGGGGTGTTCCGCTACACAGTTTTCGGTCAGCAGGACTCAGACATGGTGGAGAAGACAGTGGACATCTTCCAGTTACAGCTCGAACAGGACTCGGGCAAGAGTCTTCATGATGAACTGGACAGGCAGAGTTTGATTGACCTCAACAGGGCAGGTTGGAGACAAACATAATGCTTACCCACACATGAAGGATACAAAATATTTAATACTTATATATGTTAAAATATACAGCAACACTTTAGTGATAATGCTTACTGACTGATTAAGTTTAGTTACCTCAGAATTATATTACTTACAAGGTGTCAGGTGTTAGTGAGCGCCTGTGACCTATGAAGTTGTGTTCCTATTCCACATTTCTCAGAATGTATATTTCTTTTACATTTAATGTACTAGTATGATGTAAAAATGTCTAATTAATCTACAGGAATGATCTTGGTGTTTTTCACAGTTTTGAATTAGGTATATTTTCATTATTTTTCTTGAAAACTTAGGTTGTGCTCTGATGGAGATAGTGACAGCTCCGGGGTTTAGCAGTGGAGATGATGCTCGCTCATTTGTGCGTGACATGCGACAACTGCTAATCACTCTTGGCACCTGTGATGGAAAAATGTCAGGTACAAAGTCTCAGCTGCTCCTAAGGCTCCTGCTGCTCTATTCTTCATCTGATACTTCAAAATGAAAACCGGGCACTACATAACAACATCCAATGAATTAATAATTTTGTAGTTTGCTTTTCTACTTGTTTCAAACCAATATGGAAGGATTACAAGATTCTGGTTAAACGTTAATGTTGTAGATGTGTTAAAGGTGCAAGGCATAGGTTGATGAGATCTTTTTTTAAATACATTATTATGTTTAATTCATTGTACTTTAATGATCAAACTAAAACCTTTATATAGCGATATTTTGGCATTTTTAGCTTGACTATTCCAAGAATAAGGAGGCTTTGCTACTCACCCCAGTGTTGGCAGTGGCGTCTTGTTTAAGTTTTAGGGCAAGTTGCCATTTTTACTTTTAACTCCAATACCCTTTATTAAATTCACTTAATACTTCACACAGTTGTTCATGACCATCACACAATGAATTTACATACTGGTAACTCAATAGTATCCTTAATACAAGTTATTGCCACTGATTGACTAAGAAACTTTGGTTGTAGTTTTAGGGCATGGTAAAGTTTAAGGGCTAGTTCGGAATTTTCATTGATAACATCTATACCCTTCATTCAATGAACTAAATCCTCCACACAATTATTGAAGACCATCTTTCATTTAGGTGACATTACTACATTTTAACCTTAAATACAAATTACGGCCCTTGATTGACTTTTTTTTTTGCTATTTATATTTCTTTCACTGGCACATTTTTAATTTTTTTCACCAGTCTTTTCCAAAAGTGTACTAGTGTGTATGAATGACTTGCATCATTGTTGGGCAGACTGGTTGGAGTGCGGCATCAAGCTCATCTACGGTATTGAATAATTTATTTAGGTTTGACATATAGTGACCAGACTTGGTTTATAGAAAAAAGTTTATGGAGACCTTTCATGAGTTTGCGGTTTGGGCCCCTAGGATCAAGGTCAAGGTCACTGTTATTATAAATATAAAAATGGTTGCTATTGAATAACTTAAGTTACCGTAGGGTTAACATATTGCCACCAAACTTGGTATATAGGAAGAGTTTATGGTGTTCTTCCATGGGATTGTATGGGGCCCTGAGAGTCATGTTCAAGGTCAAGGTCACACCGTTGGGTACTTAAATAACTTAAGTTAGGGTTGACATATTGTGACCAAACTTGATATGTTGGAAGAGTTTTTGGAGGACTTCCAAGTGATTGTGTTTGGGGCCCTTAGAATCGAGGTCAAGGTCACTGTTATCGAAAGTAGGAAAAAAACAGTTGAACATGAATTTCACAACAAAGCCTGAAGTTCGGTCAATCATTGGAAACTTGGTTGGTCACATCAAGGTGTTTTTTGATTACTTTTGAATTTCACTTTTTTATGGCTTTTGACAGGTACATATTACATCATTATTGTATTCATTTTTAAGACAAATGCCCATAGTTGAGCGTGCTGTCCTACGACAGCTCTTGTTTAACTGGGGAATTTGTGTCCAAGTATTAAAAAAAACATTTATAAAGGCTTTTATTTGTTTGTCTGTACACAAATCATATGCCTTTTTTGATTTGATCACTACTGTCAAATGATTAAACATGATAATGCATTAAAATAGAAAAAAATGTGCATCATCCTATTTTGTGCATCGTTAACACTGCTTCACATAACTGAGTAGGATTTTGGCCGGATGGTTCTGTAGAAAAGGGAAAGGGACAGGCTGCTTAGAGTGAAAAGGACACATCAGATCAAATTAATGTGTGTTTGTTTTGAAATCATGTTGTCAATTGTACTTCTTCATGAAATAGATATGTATTAACTAAAAGGACACATTGTATCGGGCTGTGAAGAACTTGTTTATAAAGAAAATGACAGAAAAGGTCAGAAATGTGTTAAATTTAAGTACTTTTATAGTTTCAACTGCCAACTATATTTGGTTTAAATGTATGTATAAAATATAAAAGTTTTGAACAAATTTAAGAGTCTTTGATTATCCTTGGTATTTAATTCTTAAAAGGCAGAAGGATACACATGTTGGTCTTATTGCAGCCAAAAGGATTCTACAAAAAAGGCAGGTAGCAACACCCTTCCAACTTAGTTTTTTTGAACATAATCATTTATTGATGTATAAACATAAGTAATGATAACAATATTAACATTCCCAGAGGGTTCACTGCGAGTGGATGCTAACATCTCGGTGCACCGCCCCGGGGAGCCCCTGGGTGTGAGGACAGAGGTCAAGAACCTTAACAGCATGAGAAGTGTCAGGAAAGCCATAGGTAGGGATTGTTATGTTCAGTTTCACATAACTTTTGCTTCTTTTATATTGGTGTGCTTATACTTAAAAACGTAGTGAAAAGATGTTTCCATCCTTTCTAAAGACTGATAGAATAAAGAGGATCACAATGCTAGCATGAGGATTAAAACTAAACATGGTTAATCAGTCAATTCATTATATGTATTATGATAAATTGTTCATATGAGTGAATGTACTTTCTGGAATTTGAAGGTGTTACATTTATACCTATATACTTCATACAGGGAGGCATTTACTTCAAAAAGGGAGACATTTACTTTATATAGGGAGACATTTACTTCATGTAGAGAGACATTTACTTCGTGTAGGGAGACATTTACTTCATAAAGAGAGACATTTACTTCTTATAGGAGACATTTACTTCATATAGGGAGACATTTACTTTGTGTATGGAGACATTTACTTCGTGTAGGGAGACATTTACTTCATTTAGGGAGACATTGAATTCATTAAGGGAGACATTTGTTCATATAGGGAGACATATACATGTATTCATATAGGGAGACATATACATGTATTCATATAGGGAGACATATACATGTATTCATATAGGGAGACATATACATGTATTCATATAGGGAGACATTTACTTCATGTAGGGAGACATATACTTTATGTAGGGAGACATTACAATGTCTCCCTACATGAAGTGCGAATGCAATAAACATTGTTAATTTGGTTGTGAAAGAACTCTGTTCCAAAGAAATCAACATCAAAACATGGTTGAAATTAGTACTGATGGTACGAGTGTGATGAGGGTGGTGTCATTAAACTTCTGAGAGACTATTCACAAGCCCTTCTAGGTGTCCACTGTGCTGTCCATAGAGTTTCTCTTGCCACCAGCCAGGCTGCGAAACTCATCCCAGAGATAAATGACTTCCAAGGATGGTTACCAATGTCTTCAGGTACACAAGTCTGCCCTGCACTCGAACTGTCTCTGAGACATATAGACAGTATTGAACCTTCCACAGTTGATATTTTGCTGAAGTCCTCATGGTTTGCTGACTGACCCTCGAGGCAGCTGTGAGGGTAATCTACATGACCTACCATGCTCTAGTCATGTGCCAAGAGGCTGATGCCATTGCAGAACTTACATGGAAGGGCCTGCTTCATGAGGTGTCACAGTTCAGATTCTTCGCCCTGACTCATCTACTATTGGATGTCCTTCCATTTCTAACCAGACTGTCTTTGAAATGTATGTCAAAGTCCCTAGACTTTGGTACCATGAACACTTTAGTGAGTACCACATGTGAAAGCTTTGAGGACTTCATTGAGTGTGATGGTGCTTTCACTGATAAACTTGCAGGCTTTGTGAAGGAAATTGATGGGAAGGCCATATACGAAAGACCTGTGTGTGTCAAGAAGGAAATGTGTTGGACACCATACAGAGTAATGTTGTCTTCAGTGGATTTGATGCAGTTGAGAGGGAACTTGAGGAGCTACTGGAGGACTAGGATGAGGCGGGGTTCAAGGCGGAGCTGAGGTACCACACTCAACAGAAAGGACTGATGGGGAGAATGGGACCCCAGTGTATATCCAGAGTTGTAGAGAATGTACTGGAACGGTTTCAGGACATATCAATTGTGGGTAAAATGAATGTGCTGGTGCCTGGCAGTATTGCCAGTTCTGTCCATTGCAAAGTATGGATTAGTTGAGTTTACATGTAAGTGCCTTGTTGAATACTTCAAACCTTATATAGGCAGTCCAGAGATATGCTTGTCGGAGTATTTGGAGTACAAGAGACTAGTGGCCAAGGCCTACCCTACAATTGGACTGTTGGATATAACCAAAGTGTGTATGGGCAAGTTTGCCAGCAAACTGCCAAACATTGTGTTCAGTTATTCCTATGAGCAGTGTTCAGTGTGAGCGTGGGTTCTCTACACAGAATGGTATCATGACACGGCTTCGAACCTCCCTGAACAACAAAAACATGGACACTCTGATGAGAATCAGGGAGGTTGGACCACCCCTGAATGGGAGGATGTACTACCCCTAAATCAGTTTGACTTCAACAGAGCTCTGCTCAAGTGGAAAAGTGCAAAGCAAAGGAAACTTTACCATATGTAGATTAGAAATGTGTAGACGGGGAGTATATTGTATAGTGCTTCATGTCTTGAGAGCTAAGATGTGATAGTATATTGCCTAGGTTTGTTCTTACAATTGATTTTGTTTGATATTGAGCTAGTTCTGTTTGTATGAGCTTATTTGATTTATTTATGCAGTATTTAAATTCTAATTTATTTATGTGGTTATATAAATGCATGCAGATGATATTCATTTAGAAAATAGAAACCTGAAATAGGGGATCATGTCATGATGTGTGTCAAAAAATGAAAGTGCTTCAAATAGAGAGACATGTACCTGATAAAGGGAGAGGCAGACAGTGGACATATTTCTGCTGTATTCCAGATTATGAAATAATAAGGCAGATAGGCATTCTGGAAATGGGAGGGGAGGTTGTCAACGAGACACGCTCCTTCGATGTTGAGACCAGGTGAGCGATTTCAGAAATATGTTCTGTAAGTCACTGTTCTTGGGTGCAAACTCCTCAATGGTAATAGCCTTTAATTGTAAGCCATTCTGGAAATGTACATAGAATTTGGTAAATCTGTGAACAATAATGCTGCACACATGTATTCTTAATTAATTTAGTATTGAAAAACTGATAATATTTAATTATAATCATTACTTTTGATGAGCAAGTGTTGGCACTCAAATGTAATAGTTTAGTATCAATACTTGCGGTATTTGTGTATAAATAAATTAGTTTTTTCATCAGAACAAAAGGATATTGTATTTCATGACATGTTACTATTCGAAGTGAAAAGTAAGACGAACATGTATGTATGTATTTATAAGATTCACCTATTATGTTTGTTTCCAGTGAGACTGTTCCAATGCGAGATAAGGAGGTGAAGCAGGATTACCGCTTCATGCCGGAACCAAACCTCCCTCCACTTAGACTCTACCACAGCATTGACCTCGCCAAAACTGACCCTGACATTTGGAAGTCAAAGATCATCATTGACGACCTTGAAAGGTCAATGCCAACGTTGCCTAGAGACAAGAAACAACAGCTTATGGATAGATATGGCATCAGTCTGTACCAGGCCACCTTTATTGTGGTGAGCTGAATAAATTGAATTCAAATATTTTTTTAAGCACTTGGGAACGTTTTAACAAGAGGTTTTGACCTTTTTTCCAAGTCATTCTCAATGCAATATGCTGTGACATCTATGAACCAGTGCAGATTAAAAAGTAATTCCACGTTATTGAAGAATTTTTTTACTATAACTGTTGTGCTTTATTTCATTCTGATTTTTATTTTAAAAAAACTTGGTTATAGATTGGTGTCGTTAACAATTTGGCATATTTTTTCCATGTTATGAATGCTCACAGTTCTAATTCGATCTTCATGAAGCTTGGTAAGAATATTTTAGCATGATATTTAAGACCAGTGTGAATATGGGTCATCTCAAAAACTAGATCATGAGGTCAAAACAAGAACAATTGTGCGTTTGCTAATTCAACACTGTTAATCTAATCTTCATGAAACAGGATATTTGTCAACATGATATTTTTGACCAGTGGTATATGAGTCATCTGTGATCAAAAGCTGGTTCTCTTGGCCAAATATTAAGGCATAGTTATGGGTGTTCTTGGGGCTATAACTAGGACGGATTAGTGTGAACATTTACCTTTTCCTCTATAAACATAAATCGGGCTACAAAATCGGTTTCCGCATTAACTTTAATTATTACAGAGGTGTGTACACTTTTTGAAGGGAAGGGTTGAGACTTCACCATTGTATAAGTGCAAGCCCAAAAGTAGTAATTCATTAACGAATATCCCTCGTGTTGGGCTACCACCATTACATGCCATATTGTTATTTCATTGTAAAAAGAGGAGGTTCATATAAGACGATGATTGTAAACTGGGCGTTGTGCTAGGTTCTTCATATACTCGAGTTCGCCTCCAGGCGGCCAGGCATGTTGTACATGAGGTGTGGTTATACTGATCTTATAACTGACTCCTTCACAGGGTGAGAATCTGGAGGGGGTATATGAGGAGTTGGTGGTAGGACGGGACGCCGCAAGGTTCACCCAGTTCTTCATATCCGAGTTTATATCCAAGCTGCGCGCCCTCGATCTCACCTGGGACATGTGGTAAAGTATATACGTGTATATTAATGTAGTAACTGTGTTTAAAGTGTATAAATGCGGTCTCCATGCAACCGCAGACTACTTTAAAACGAAACTACGTCAGTTGTAAGACATGTCTGCCCTTTTATATACATTTGCATGAAATATGTGTTAGCAAATTATATTTGATTATATATGTATCTATGTAATATATATAGTTATATATAACATGAACATTGACCATTAAAAGAGAAAACTACATTGCCGGTCGGTGTTACGCGCTCGATTTAATGATGTCAAGTGATTGAATACCACTACAATTTTACTCCTATCCACAGTGCCGTCCCCTCGACCAGAATTGGAGAGTTGTTCGACCTGAGAGACGTCAATAAGGTTTCCCCCACTAATGGACAATGGGTATGTTGACTAGTTAATGCAGCTACGCGCCTAGCGTGGTGTATGACCCCAGTAGTGACACATATGTACGTACCTGTGGTACCTTTCTGGAGAAAAACTGAATATAAAAGATTGCAAGCCCGTAACAAAGACCATGCGGTGTCGGGCTTATCATTAACAGAATTCTGGTTTCTCAACGAATATACGTGTAACCAAGGTCACGCTCATGCCGCTGCCTTTATCGTTTTCTTCTTGTTACAGGTGCTGAAGGCAATGTTGACTGACCCGGAAGTGCGGCCTGCGGAGTGGGTGGAGTCCCGGGGGCTTTGGCAGATCACCGACATCGACGTCCTGACACGCGCATGCCGGACGGCTATCGAGGATAACCCCAATGCTGTATGTAGTACCGTTTAACGTGTACTGAGCAGTGTCCTTTTATTTCACATTTCCACATAAAAAAACAACTGACAAAGCTATGTTAAGAATTAGACATTCGTTTTACGCACAAGGAAATCAAAACGACGATACCTGGACATGATGTAGTTGAAGCTTCACAAGTATTAATACCATTGTTGAATAACATTTTTTAAATGTTATTTAGTTATGAAAATATCATTGAAACGCTTACTTAATTAGACATATTTAAACGAGAAAGCGTTATATACATGTAGCTTTCATCAGTTGCCCGAAATTTCAAAATTCTTAATTAGTAGTTGTTGTGAGATGGGGTTCATTGCAATACATATTGGTTTTTTGGCCTGTCTTCCTATCACATTCTGGAAATATATCAGAACGTTAAAATAATAAAACATGTTTTATTCAGATAACAATCTATTTTTGTCGAGCCCGCGTAAAGACGTAGTTTTCTGCCACCCAAGATAAGAAATTACAAATGTTTGGCCATGCTGGAAATCCTTATCTTGCCCACGCACACAAATAAAGAACATCCGTATGTTAAAAATAAGTTAAAATACAATTTTTACGGTAAGTTTAACTGAACTGGGCGGAAAAGCATCTGTCATGGCCGCTCGTGTAATATAGGTTCACTCAACCCTCGCGCAGGGTCTTCTGTCGTTGAACCTCTTTCTGCAAAATTTCCTACGCTCTGGTTATGATGAACCTATCTTACACAAGCGGCCATGAAATATACTTATTGTCACAATGGAGTTTCCTTATATGTACGTGCGTCAGTGAGTCCTGGTCCGGGCTGTATCTTGACCATGTATTAAAAGTTGAAATGAGAACTCTTGATCGGACCTTGTCCCCGACCAGTCCGCCTCTTAACCAAGCATTACAAAATTTCATATAACTTTTTAACAAGATTTAAAAAAAAATAGCGCGTATCGCCTACAGGTTCAATGTTTGTACCGCAAAGATCCAGGTTACACTTACTGGTTCAAACTGTTAAAATAAGTAACGTTGATAAGACTTGTCTGGATTGAGCCTTGTCTGGGGTGTATCTTGACATGCATAGTAGGATTTTCGAAAAATTGCCATGGATGTTCACCAGGATAAGACGTAGGGTCGCAGGTTCCACGTATTGTTAACTCAATGTTATTTTGTGTTATAACTGCACGAAAGAGCATTTAATCGGTGCTAAATGCTCCCCCAACGGACATGTTGCCATTTGCCTTCTAGTTTTAAAAATCGGTTTGTACATATATTGTTTAATTACCGCCTGGACAATAAGCTCGGGTTCAATATGTTACCATATAAGTACAGCCGGTTCCATGTGTACTGCTAGTTAGTGCTAGTTAGTGCTAGTTATGTGATGTACTAGAACAATTAATGTTCCTGTTTATTATCATGAATGACGTCAACATAGAATGATGTGAAAGGGCGGAGAAAACAATTACGTGCTGTTAACCAATCCTTACATCATAACAGATACATTTCGTTTTCAAATTACCTTGGGTGTAATTACTTTATAAATAGATAGATATTGCTGCCTAATAATAGTTTGTTAAAAGGTAGTTGGAATGGTTGGCGCAGGGTTGGTCTTTAAGTGGTAAATTTTCAGAAACATGAAATATGTACATTATCGTGGATTCGGCATTTATAACGCCCTGCTGATTGCTGGTTCATGACGAGCTGTGTTGTGACTGTTGTCTCATTGCTGTTGTTGAGATGAACACTAATTTTGCGTGCATTTTTCTCTAAGCACCCTTTACTCAACTGCTTTTTAGGACGTCGAGGCGTCGTCTTAGCGCTGGTGTTAATGTTGTTGTAGGTACCGTCGCTGTCGGAGGAATCGCCTAAATGTTTAAAATTGATCAGAAAATCCACGAGAAACGTTAAACACGTTGTAACAAAATTAATTACAGTACGAATATTTGTAACCAGGTCAGTTTACGGGTATGTGTAACTTGGCTTCTCACTCGGTCTAAAAGAAAAGAAGTGCGAAAGTCTTCCTTTGATAGGCTGAGAAATACAACGTGCGTCGGGCATCAGCAGCTTAGTCTCACTATATTTTCAGGCCCGGAAATACCTTCGAGGGAAAGCGCGGGGAATGGCCACGCTGATGGGGGCCGCCCGTCGGGGGACGGAGAACCGGGCGGACTCATTAACGCTCAACCGGATGCTGAGGCAGATGTTGGCGGACAAGGCAGAGGAGGGCGGGAATGATGCGGATAGCAAGGGGAAATAACATCGCCTGTGCGATAGTGTAGGTGACGTTGGAGAATGGTGGGGTTCATGTTTCATGGTGCTGAGACTGAAAAGACTTGGTGGCATTTAATAAAAGACTAGTTCCAATGTCATAAACCAAGTCACCTACAAGTGTAAAGAAGCGCGTACATTATTGTTTGTGATTCTGAAACGGTGGTTAAAAAGTGTTAAGTTTGTCGACATTTGCTGTTAATTTATTGAAACATACATAATATTCCATTTCGTATGATTATGCAGCTGAATACAACTGCTAAAATGAAGTTGTTGTTTTTTCAAAATGGACCAATAGTACAATTTCCTCTTATTACAATAGCATTTAAGAACTCCCAATAAACGTTATGGAATAAAACGCTATAAAGGTGAGACATTTTAGTGACCCATTACCTGTCGTAGAATTATCTCGGATACATTAATTAATTGGCCAGGTTAGGACTTCCCGTAATTGTTATTAGCAAATTCCGCTCCGCTGTCTCTAACGATAAAATCAGCATTTACACTCAACTCGCTGACTTTATTTGCATAATAAAGACAGTTGCTATTGTGTGTCGTTTTAATTAATTGGAGCCAATTTCTTTCTTAGTTTACTTTTCTGGTGATAAAACGTATCTAACGGAAATAGGAAGACCAATAAACGGCCAAAGTTGCCACATTTTATGCGCGGATTCCCTGATAACGGGGCCAAGCCAGGTAGCTTAACGATATTGGATTGTAAAAAGCATCGAAATTATCACTGATGCTGTTTTCGAAATTAGAAATTGATCGCTAACATCATCATTTCAAGAAATGGAATTGGAAATTTTAGATTACTTCGTCATCTCAAGTCCTGTCATATTGACACAACTGTGTTAACGTTGTCTTGTCGCACTTGCAGACTTCTAGCAGGGGCGTAACGCGGCGCTATAGGAAGACTATACACTATTTTAGAGTTTAATCATGTCTCATGGTTCATGGTTTAGAAACACATACACTTGTACTGCTCTTTAGTTCACTCAATGATTTGATATGTTGTTGAGCTTTTGTTTCAGCGTTGTGAACGTTGGTTCTACTGGTGATCTTCCAACACATTTATGTGAAACAACGGAGTACGTTTTGCACGTTTTTGGTGAAAGAGGCTAACCTAGTCTATTGCCTTACATTTCCATGTATGAATTTCATGGGCTCAGGGACCGGTAATTAAATGTCCTTATGTTGTGTCTTTGGAAATTCAAATGGCATAGTCGGTACATTTGTTTATATGTCAGAATGGGAAATAGGTCACGTGTTGGAAAGGCCTGTTGAAACTTCTCAATACCCAACTACCTACCATCGAAACGTACCAGCAAAAATGATTTTTTAAACGTCTTCCAACAACCCACAACATTTTTTGAAAAATACCAATAAACTTTCAAATGTTGGCAACTTTTGTGTCGATGTTGTTGTTTAGATCATATTAAACCTGGTAGTATGATGTTTATTTGTCCGATAAAACTCGCCAAGTATCTGTTCACCAGTGTCTGTTTACCAGTGTCTATTCACCAATGTCTGTTTACCAGTGTCTGTTCACCAGTGTCTGTTTACCAGTTTCTGTTCACCAGTGTCTGTTTACCAGTGTCTGTTCACCAGTGTCTGTTTACCAGTGTCTATTCACCAGTGTATGTTTACCAGTGTCTGTTTACCAGTGTCTGTTCACCAGTGTATGTTTACCAGTGTCTGTTTACCAGTGTCTGTTCACCAGTGTCTGTTCACCAGTTTCTGTTCACCAGTGTCTAATGGAGAAGGTGCCCGAATACAGAACTATAGGACTCGTTATCGTGCCCTGCTGCCTTCAAATTATTTCTTTTTCCCCTATTTTTCATTTTTATACGCCCGCTTATAGACGTATTAAATTGAAGTTTTACATGCGGTGGGCGGGCAGGCAGCGTCCAGTATGTTGTCCACTGTAGAGGCCTTTGTCCAATCATCACCACATTTGGTGAAAATGTGTATTAGCATAGTATCTAAGACACTTTCGATAATCAGTCATATCGTTTTAGTCACTTGATAGTTATCGCCCTTCAATTGTAGAAATTAACTCAAATTGGTATTGTCCGATCAATAATTTGAAATTAATTTTTGATTCAATCATCCAAAAGTTTGGTCAGAATGTGTATGGGCATAATATCTCAGACAAGATCGATAACCAGTCATATCCATCAATTCATAGAAAGTGACTTTAATTATAGAAATTATATCAAAAGGTCTTGTCCGATCAATAAATTTAGAAGCCTTAGACCAATCATCACCAAATTTGGTCAGAATGTAAATGTTTAATTTCTTGGACAAGTTCGTTAACCAGCCATATCTCTTAAATCACAACCACTTATCACCAAACTTGATGTCCTAAAATTAGGAAGGGCGTATTTTGTGATAGATGACGCTGTTGTTTTCTATTATATTGGTCAATGAGTTTAATATCTTCACTAACCACCTAGAATTTTTTTACAGAAAATCATGTAAGTTTCATTTGATAACATGAACAAAATCTGACAAAGTCCCTCTTCTGTAGTGAATTTATAAGTACTAAAGTCCAATCGTTAATCGCACAGTATTTATTTTTCATTGAGCCAAAAGCAACTCTTTTTGGAAGTTTGATACTGTGTTCCTTGCCAGAGCTCTATGTCCAATTTTCTCTTAAGATATTTTACCGTATACTTTGTTTTCTATTGATGTTCATGTTTTCTGAATCATTTCAAATACGATAGCCAACACTTTAAATAATTTGGATCTTAAAATATAGTATTAAATTCAGTTAAATATCATTTAAGGCCGAATTTCCGAGCGGTCCCTGGCATTTACCTCCTGCTTTCGTCTTTGATACGAGAATACAGTTGTTGTGAGAGTTGACGTTTTGCTCGGTTTACATTTCCTTGTTCCATTTTTGGTTAATCAAGCGCGATATTTCGCGGCCATATTGTCAAACCGGTTCAGTCTTTTTGACGTTTGATGCTAATTGTTGAAGACGTGATCACTTACCCGGCAAACTTTAATATACTTTTAACAAGGTAGAATTTATTTCACTAAGTCAGTTTTACAAGGTGATGGTCATAAAATTAGAGACTCTGTGTTGTTATTTGTATTGTGAAATTGGACACGCTTTCAGTCATGTGGAATAAACACTCTAAAAGGGGTTCCGCGATCGTAGAGA
Organism: Mya arenaria; assembly: GCF_026914265.1. Lineage (NCBI taxonomy): Eukaryota > Metazoa > Mollusca > Bivalvia > Myida > Myidae > Mya > Mya arenaria. The sequence continues at coordinate 9,236,975 of NC_069135.1, read as the reverse complement.
CGGAAAATCATTCATGATTAACCAAAATAAAATGTCATAAATATTTCGAAGCTGTATCCGACATAGTTTCGGTGACTTATTGAATATCA